>NW_020454683.1:1401743-1469069 GCF_003342845.1 Nothoprocta perdicaria | reverse complement strand
ACATCTGGAGTACTGCGTCCAGTTCTGGGCTCCCCAGTACAAGAGGGATGTGGAGCTGCTGGAGAGAGTCCAGCGCAGGGCTACCAGGATGATCAGAGGCCTGGAACATCTGCCCTATGAACAAAGGCTGAGAGAGCTGGGTCTGTTCAGCCTGGAGAAGAGGAAGCTGAGRGGGGACCTGATCAGCGTGTATAAATACCTGAAGGGAGGGAGGGAGGAGGAGGGGGCCGGCCTCTTTTCAGTGGTGGRCAGKGATAGGACTAGAGGAAATGGCTTCAAACATTCCGAAGCATCGGAAGTTCCACAGGAACTTAAGGAAGCATTTCTTCACTTTGAGGGTGACAAAGCACTGGAACAGGTTGCCCAGAGAGGTTGKGGAGTCTCCTTTGGAGATCTTTAAAACCCGCTTGGATGCAGCCCTGTGCCCCGTGCTCTAGGTGACCCTGCGTGAGCAGGGGGGTTGGACTCGATGACCTCTGAGGTCCCTTCCAACCTTCGGCATTCTATGATTCTATGATTCTATGATTCTATGAAAACATACTTTGGGTTCATCTTCATTTTGATAAAAGCCTAAAACCCAAATTTGAACAGTTTTACTCACCGGATGGGAACAGAATTTTCTCTTCCCATATCCCATCTCCACCTCCATATTGCATTGAACTTGTATTGGAGGGTCTCCCTCCAAATTTGCTAGTTACTTTTCTGGAAGCCCCATTGTAGAAATTGAAAATAATCCACTAACTTTGGTGTGATCTCCACAAAATCCTGGAGAATTGTTCTGAAAATTGAAAAGCATCATTTTGACTTTTCAGAATAACAGACTGAACAGAGAAGGGCACAGTTGCATGTTGCTTCATACTCTGATTATGAGATTGTTTATTCTTTAGTAACCCAGGGATAGGGTTTGGAAATATAATTTCAAAAACTTTTGAATAAACAGGTTGTTTGCAATTTCAAGGCCAAAAGAAACCTCTTTACAAGGTACAAAATCTTAAAACAATAGCAGAATTATGTATCAAGTTCTCATTGGTATTCCTCTGGCCAGATTTCCTTCTCACACAGTAATTATAAACCAGAACACTGAAGACAATTGAGTTAGAATTATATTATATTGCTCTAGGTAGAAAGTGAGAGTTTTTTTTATAAATTTATCTGAAGAACAGGACAAAACTCTCTCTGCAGATAGATAAGTTTTATAATAAAACTCAAAATCCAAAACTCAGTTTCTCATATCAGTTTAATCCTTAATGCAATTGTATGGAAGAAAATATATCAGTGGCATCATAACTGCCTCTGAAGTTTTATGGTTCTTGCACAGAGGTGGAACTAAACCTTGTCTGGATAATTCCAAGCTGACATACAGAAAGCTTAAAGAATATTGTTTAATACATGTATACCTTTATATTAAACCAGATTAAGCCTGTTGACTACTGACTAATCTAAAGTTTGAAAGTCCGTAAGTTAGCTTCAACTCAAATTCACCTGTGGACTTCAGGCAATAAAAGATTTTAATAAGAACCTCTGCAACGTTTTCACAGCCATGATGCTGACTACCATCAACTGCTGTGATTTCAAGTGCTGCAACACTGACAAAGCAGCTTTAAACAAGTTACTGCAACTTAGTGTTGCAACAGCCTCAACGGAAGCCTGGTTTTGGTCTTATTTATACTGGTAAAGGCAATGGTTTACCTTTACACAAATGTAAATGAAAACATCATAGCTTTATTCTTAAAAAGTACTCACTTTCAAGACATCGGTTACAAAAAGTGACATGAAGAGAAAATCAAGATTCTACAGTTAATAAGGTAAATGTAAAAATGCATCATGAATAATATGAATCAAGATATATATTAATACGGGGGGGAAATTGCTCTCCTAGCTCACAGCAAATTTTGACACATTGAGAAGTTTCCTATCTGAAACTATCCTCCAAATTCTCAATTTTTTCATTAGCTAGTTTTAAAAAATGTAAGTAACTTGAGATAGTAGAAATATTTGTTTTGAATTTAACACTTCTTTTAAAAATATAACCTGTTTGGCTTGAAATATAATCAATTTTACAATGAAAATAATTTCACTTAAAGCAGAATTTTTGTATGGAAAGCAGGGTATTGTGACAATTCTGAAATAATCTGGAGACAGAAGCACATTTTTTTCATCATTTTTTTCCCATAAGATTCATACTTAACTTAAAAAGAGAGCTTTTTTTTTTTGTCAAAAAGCAGTCATTGAAAAATTCCAGATCAATTCTGTTACTTTTATACAACTTCCAGAATACTATTCATTTAGTGAGTCAGTTTGGATCATAAAAACATTTGTTCTCCAGAATCTTATTTCAGATTCTGTATTTTTCTCATGTGTTTCTACTCTTCTGAAATATTTAACTTGTATGATGCATATTATTGATTGTTCTAAAGACATAAGCATCTGCTGTGAATTACCATATCAATGTGCTTTTCATGCAAAGGCAATGCTGTTGGAAGAGTAAAAACAGCTAGTCAGAGTATTTTGTCCTCTGTTAAAAGAGATCAACAGCAATGAGTAAGCCCACAGTATGTTTTGTTCTTTCAAAATTTGACTCAAGTGTTGACATTTAGCTGATCTAATATTTTTTGTGTGCCTCTCAGTTTAATTTGGCTTGCCTTGACCTCAGGTGCTAGATGTGATATGTTCAGTGTAAAGATRTGGAGCAATCACACTACACAGGCATTGTGAGTAGGGAAGTATTGTTCATTTGTATTAATAATATTGCTTGTGCATGTGGAAGCTCTTAGCTTTTCCGTAGTAAAGTATTGCATATCCAAGTCCTACAGTTTTGGGGATCTATGTAGTAAATAGATACTACAGTGCTCATTTATCTCTGGCGGAGAAATATGACTCCAGTGACCAATCATATCAGTATTGGCAGGTTATGTCTGGAAATCCCTGTAATCAATAACAAAACTCTTGAACATTTAGTAAGATTAGAATGTAGCTCAGCAAGAAACAATAGTATCGTTGAAATATTGAAGAAAATGATCATGTTTTTTGGGGGCAAGTGATCTGTAAACCTCAAATATCTTCTTTATGTAATGTAAGACCAAAAACAGATCAGCATGAAAGTATAAAAAGCATAGAAGTTTTTTATAAATAAGCATTTCCTCTGACCCATCATCCTGTTTCCTATGTAAATTCTCACTAAATCACAAAATCTCCCACTGTTCCTGCTCTACAAGCAAATGTGAAGTTGAAGACAAGCATGGTGTTCCCACCACTTAATCCATGTTTATTTTTTCAAATGCAGAATTTTTGTTTGTCATTCCCTTTAAGTGGATGAAATTCTTTCTCCTCTGATTTCTTTCCAACTTGACTTAGGGGGAATCTGTGCTATGATATAATGGATTCTCATGTAATAGAAAATAAATGCTACTGCCCCTCTGTGAAAAAATCACTGCTTTGAGAAAAGGTCAGAGAAGGATTTCCATCAGAAAGTAGTTCTTACTAGCATTTAGAGACTATAGCAATAGCAAGCTAGTGAGCTGGATAGACATAAACCCTACATCTTTCTAGATATGTCACAGTGCCATCTGCTTGGTTTTAACAACTTCTGTGTAGTTTGTTAAGTGATGGCTTCTGTATTAATCAGTGTTCCATATTGATTATCCGTCTTAGACACCCTCATAAATAGCAAAGAGAGGATGTTATAATTCAGAGGGCAAATTTTTGGCCTGCTGAATGTCCTAAAATTTTCTGTAGTGTGAAATCAGTGGAATCAGGAATTAGCTTTTGACATTAAGGCAAGGTTGACAAGCCTTAGCACATGTCCCATGATTTAACTTAGTTCCATTGCTTAGCTTGGCACATTTTAGATTAGAAGAGCTTAGACTGCCTTTCATTGATCACAAACTTAAGGCCATGTGGTCACTGCAGTCATTCTTTGCCCTTTTACTTAGTATCATTTGGCCTGCCTTAAGCTCAGGTGCTAGTTGAGAAGTGTCTAGTGTTGTGAAGCAATCACACTACATAAATGTTAAGAGTTGGAGTGGTATAAAATTTATTCACTTGAACTAATAATGCTGTTTGTAAATGTAGAAACTCTTAATAGTTCCTCAGGAAAAAAAAAAAAAAAGATCACAGTTCTTTTTCATTTATCTTTCTATATTATAATGATTTCTAGTAAGATGGTGAGAATAAAAATGATTCAGGACTGAAAAAGGATTCAGACCTTCAACTGATGAAGAGAGATCTAGGAAACTGCAGAAATCATTCCTGTGTCCAGGGCTGAGATAGAAAGTAACTAGTGCTGAGGGTTATCCAAGATGAGGTGTCAATCCAGTACTCTSTGCCCTTCCTTCATATTTGGGAATAAAATCCAGAAATCTAAGTTCATCCTGAGGGAGAGAATTTTACTTATTTCAATTCTGAGTTTTATTGAGCATGCTGAAGTGATACATAGGAGTTTTCTTGCTGTTAACGTTGACAGTATCATGGTATCTTTGGTGTAGAGGTCTGTTCTATGACCACCTAAACTTCTGGCTTAAAAGTAGCTATGGGAGATGAAGAAACTGTAAAAGGCAGAAATATTCTGTAGAAGAAATTCAGGATTTAAAAGCAGACAAGTGCAAATCCTGCTTGGTATATTTCATCCCAAAACAAGTGTTGCCTTAGTTAAGAAGGTGCTACACTCTGTTTAACAGTCATAGTGTATCTTAGTCCCTGGATAATATGGAGTACTGTTATCTGGACCATTTTTTAAACTCTAAGTAAATATAAAAAGGTCAGGAAGTCTTTTTGAGCTTACACTGCCATGCTTTCAGGTGRAGAGCATGTTCTCTGAAGGTGGATTGTTCTAATAACTCCCTTTTAGGATCGTTAGCTCTATGCCATAGACACAGAATATTCAAGGGAATCCGAGTAAATCTCTGAATTTTAAAGCCCTCAGACAAGTCACTCTTTGATAGTGACATTTTTAATCACTTTATGAACTAGAAATAGCAATGTTTTGCATAGAAATGGAATGTACCATACACTTGTATGTATAATGTACAAGTATCACCATAGGGCATGGAAACAGATTCTGTTACCCAAGGGAACAATTCTTCTCTGGCTCACAGTCTCCATTTATAAACGCCATGTGGTCTGGATGTCAAAACACTTGGCCTATCTGCTTTAAATGATTTGTTATGATTGCTTCTAAAGTTCAGAGCAATTGTTCATGGCCTCCCTTGAAAACTGACAATAAATATTATCAGTGCAGATAAACTTGATGGCCTTTGAAGTTGCTTTGATTCTAAAAATGGTAATAGAGCCTATGCTGCATTCCAAAATTTTCTTTTATACGTACAGCGCAAGAAAATATATACATTTTCTTTTTTTTTCACCTGAGATGCATTATTCAAGAAGTACTGCAGTAGGCTGCCATCACTTTGTATTCCAGTGTAATATKGAAGAGCAAACAAGACCAAGAACCTGATTCTGCATCAGTAAAAATATTTTTTTTTCTAGCTAGACTTAGTAGGAGAAGTATCAAAGTACTACAGATTAACACTGGATGGTCCTTTGGTGATAGAACCATCAGCATAGGGAAATCAGAGTTTGTAATGACCAGTTTTTGAAGGAGGAAAGCCAGGAAATAGATTTTAATTATTTTTTCCTCATGAGAAAAGTAACTTCAAGCATCATTGTAAAGTAAACCACTTTGACAGCGGAAGGAATAGCTGAGAATAGATGAGAACTGCTGGTAGGAATTATGCAGTTATAACTTTTTTGGCAAACAACAAATCATCCATGAAAAAGAGTCTGGAATTCTAAATCATAAAAGGCATTTTATTTTATTTTATTTTATTTTATTTTATTTTATTTTATTTTATTTTATTTTATTTTATTTTATTTTATTTTATTTTATTTTTCTTCCTTTCAAACCAGCAAAAAGAAAGGTCTTGGTCTAGAAAGTAGAATGATGAGAAGAGTGAACAGAAAAACCTTAGTTATTAAAAAGCAGCTTAATCTACAGTATTGTGATTAATAATATTTCCAGCTTCAGATATTGCACAATTATGAAACAAGACCGTAGGCACAAGAATGGTTTAAAAGTTTCATTTAATGTATGTATAAGAACACTCAATACAAAGTTTAAGCTCAAGCTTAAGCTTAAGCAAAACCACCTATGCAAAGTCACAGGAGCTTGGCAATGCTATATTCTCTTGAGATATCCAAATTTTGTTTTATCCTTCTTAGTATTCTTTTATCCATTTTTTTTTTTGCCATAAGGCAACTACAATTTCAAATGCTATCTGACAAAAAAAAGGAATCTTGAGGCTGTAGTCTCATTTTACTATGTTAATTAAAGTGAAATATTACTGTTATGAATGTCTCGATGTCTAGATGCATTTTTTTTCTTGAACGTATGTACCAGGGTTTCTTTTCTTTTTTCTTTCTTTTTTTTTTTTTCTTTCTTTCTCAGGTGTGGGCCACAGCATAGGTCTGAGCTCTACCCTACACCTCCTAAAATCATAGAACTATTATGACTGGAAAAGACCTTTAAGTCATCGAGTCCAACTGTAACTCATACCTGCTAAACCATATCCCCAGGTGCCTTATCTACCTTATCTGTCTTATCTATCTTGCCTGGAGCCTGTGGAAGAAAAGTCCTTCCACAGCACACTGGTGTGTCCTGCATGCTTGCATGTGTGGTTGCATCAGGGCTGCATCCAGGTATGAGGAGGCCGTTGCTGCGTGCATTGTTCCTGGCAGGTGGCCAGCAGTGGGCAATGCCATGCTYACCCTGCTTGTACCTCTCTTGCAGCCACCCCCTCTGAGGCTGGGCTTCTTCTGCTTCCAGTGTCCACAGTGTAAAGACAAAGACAAATTTCTGTGGGAAATGTCGTCCAGGGGCATTTGAGGGCCCATCAGGTTGATATTCTCCTGTGCTCTTGCGGTTTACCTGCAAGACAGCAGAAGGACATAGGCCTAAGGCTCATGGTCTTGCTTTCCTTTGACATGGCAGAGAACCTGCCTGGGATGCAAAGGGGGCCTTTCAAGATCTCTATGAGAGGCATCATCGTTGCGATGCCAGTTGGTACCTTTCTAAGTGTGGCAGAGAGGAGGCAGCAGAAGAGGGGTGAGGGAGCAAAGCAGCAATTTTCCCACTGCCCAGTTGCCTTAGTGGCAGCCTCACACACTCTCAGAACATCTTTTGAAGATGGATCTCCCCACTGTGGGGGTGGGAGAAGAGAGAACACGCAAAGGGACAGCCCTTTTGGATGGAGAGGTTGTGCTGTYGGGGCAGGAGGCATGCCCCTGCTAGCAGCATCCAAGCAAGGAGGGGAGAGTTGGTGTGGGGGCCACCCCCAAGTGCTCTGGGAGCACAGGTGGGGCTGGCCGAAGAGCTGAGCCAGGTGGTCTCTTGCTGGAGTTCCTTTGTCCACAGCTGCCTCCGTGTTGTCGCTGCCAGTGCTGGCTGCCTCTTTGGCCACCAGCATTGCAATTACTTTTGTAGGCCATGGCAACTGCTGCTTTGCTCCTCGTATGCTGCCAAGGGCACTCATCGCTGCTGCTTGGCTTTGATGCCCTCCAGGAACACGTGGGAGTGTGACRTATGTGTGAGCTTGGGCACCGGTAAGAGAGAGACTGGTGTCTTTGGGTGTCCGCGGGCCACAGGCAGGGCCAGGCAGAGCCTTAGCCTGGGTGTTCAGGCTGGGCTTGGCAGAGTCTCTCTCCTGCCTGCTGCTGACCTACCTGCCTCTGCTTGCAGCCTCCAGCACACGGTTGGGGACAGCCAGCTCAAGCAGCAGCAGCCAAGCGGCAGCGTTCACCAGTTCCGAGGCTCCCACAGGCAGCACCCAGGCAGGCCAGACTGGGCCAGAGCAAGGGCCAGGCTGTTTGAGCTTAGGTCGCTGCCCTCAACATCCTTACAGGYGGCCCTGAAGAGGCAGTGCTGCCCCATCCATGCCAAGGGGACCTTGTGGTGTTCCTGAGCGATGCCACTGCACATCAGGCCCTACCAGAGAGTGCAGCACGGCCTGCTGCACACACTCGGCCCACATTAACATCCTGGATGCACTGCCTCGGCCGAGAGGGACGCTGTCTTGCAGCCATGGAGAACCACTCTGCTTCCATTTACCRAGAAAGAGAGCTTCATTGCAGCATTGTAGTCAGAGACGTGGTGTACTTGAAGTGATGAATGAGTGAGAGGGATGAAAGACAGCTTTGTTTGAGCTTTCCAATTGCTTTATAACTGTGATTAAAATGGAGTGCCCTGAGTAGTGAAGTCAGAATCACCCTGGATTGTCAGGATGGCCTGGGAACTGGCCAGCTGAACTGTCTGCTCATGAGCCAATGGGCCATTTTGTGACAATGGGTCAAAGGGAGGCAAGGGCTCTGAAAGCAGCTGCTGAGATGTGCAGAGAAGAGTGTGATGAGAAGATGTAAAGAAGATGAAGGTAGRCTCTTCTCAGTGGTGCACTGTGGCAGGACAAGAGGCAGGGGCACAAAGTGGCATGGAGGAAATTCTCTCCGAGCCTTTCAGCACTCTTCTTTGTATGGGTGGTAGAACATTGGAAGAGGTTGCCCCAAGAAGTTGTGGCATCTCTGTCCCTGGAGACATTGGAAACCCAGATGGCCACGGTCCCAGGTAACCTGCTGCAGCACATGCTGTTTACACACACAAAAAAGGAAGTGATAAAAGGACAACATGATGGGGATAGTTCTCAAGTCCTTTCTTAAAAATCAGCTCAGTGCTTCTTCCAAGTGCCTGCGCACTAGCATATGTAGTGTGGAGAAAAATACTCTCACTGAGACATAATGGGACAGCTCATGTCTGGAGTTCTGCAATGGATGAATACAGACTCTTGAGGAAGGCAGGCTGGGGAGGTGAGGAGGGAAAATTKCCCTTCAAGTGAGAGAGGAATGGGGTTCTGCTTAGTCACAGCTAAGCGATCAGCTTAGGTGGATGATGTTGTAGTGGGTGTCTGCTATACACTGCTTGATCAGGAAGAAGTAGATGAGGCCTTCCTCAGACAAGCAGAAGAAGATTTATGTTCCCAGGCCCTGTTCCCCATGGSGGGATTTTAACCACCTTGCTATCTGTTGGAGGGATAACATAGCAGGATACATGAAATCCAGTAGGTTTCTGGAGTGCATTGATGACAGTTTGCTAATACAGGTGATTAAGGAGCTGATGAGGGCTATCTTATTTGACAGGACTCTTAATTAAAAACCCATTCAGGCACAYGTAAGTTGACTTGTTAGCTTGATTCATGCTTTTAGTTGCACATTGTAACTTATTTTCCAATTCAAATCACACATTCTGGGTTCCTTTATCCAGTATGAAATCCTCTGTAAAAGAGGGTTCACTCATGCTAATTAGTCTTCCTATGGATACAAGAATACTCTCTGAAAATAGAACAATACTAACCTGGTGAAGAACTGAATTGTTATCTTAGCTTTTTTATGGGTAACTTGGTAATATCTAACCCAGCATTGTCAATGACCACATTGAGAGGACTTTAAATTTTGCATAATACAGTTTGGCTTCTGAAGATGTTCTAGAAGATAAAATGCAATTCAAAATTGAAATGCCTTAACAGAATTATGTGTGGGAGTTTTCACAATGCCTTTGCTCTGTGCTTGTATTAATCCAAGTCTATTAATAGGGYGGAAATGTCTTGGATAACTCCCATGAACTTTCACATCAGACTCAAACTGAAACTGTTACAAGGTTAAAAAAACTTTTTGTGTACTTTCTGAGATTTGTTTTGCTTACCTTTGTGCTTCTTGCTTATTAGACAAAATGAGAAATGGGAGGTTCAAAATGCAGCTTTAGAAGCTACTCTCGTGGTGTGTCTATCCTACCCAGCAGCCAGAACCATTAGAAATAGCCAAGGGACTTAGTTCTGCATTCTAGAAGAAAGGGCTCAGCATGTTCTTCATTAGAATTGATAATCGTAACAAATCATTAATGCAGGAAATACAGTCCTATTTTGTTGGTAATGTTCTGAGATGTGTTGATTGCTTGAAATTCAGTGAATATTTCTTCCAAAGTGTTTCAGCCAGGTGTTTGGCTTCTGCCAATGATTCACTGGTTATTATTGCTTCAAGTGTTTGACACTGTAATGTTAAATTGAATAGGCAGATTTTAATAACTGGTGAAGTCCCTTCTGTGAAAAAAATACAATTTTAATCCAGAAATTTGCTTTATGCCATGCTGATCCATCAGTTCTTTGGGCTGATCCATTATCATGAAAGATTCTGCAGATATTAAAGTACATGTCTGAAGAGTAAATTTAGTGCTGAACATTTATTCAGAGAAGTTGATGGACAAAGAATTCTTCACCCAGACAAGTTCAACAAGTCCATTAATGCTTGGGCTACATTTTGTTGGCATTTGGATCCCTAGTGTCACCCAGGAAGTTACTAATAGATTTTCCAAAATTAGTGAATTTTCTGAAATTAAAAACTGCCTGTTGCTGTGATCATTATGCCAACTAATCATTAGTAATCAGCATATTGATTCAAATCTTGATTCAAAAAACTCATTTGTTTTGGAACATATTTCACATATACTGTTCAACTTATTCATTAATGACCTGGATGAAGGGATGGAGTGCTCCCTCAGTAAGTTTGCTGAYGATACCAAACTGGGAGGAAYAGCTGATAGCCCTGAGGGCTGTGCTGCCATCCAGAGGGACCTGGACAGACTGGAGGACTGGGCGATGAGAAATCTCATGAAGTTCAACAAGGGCAAGTGCAGGGTCCTGCACTTGGGGAGGAATAACCCCAGACACCAGTTCAGATTAGGGGTTGACCTGCTGGAGAGCAGTCCCACAGAGAGGGACCTTGGTGTCATGGTGGATGACYATGAGGCAGCAGTGTGCCCTGGTGGCCAAGAAGGACAAATGGATACTGGGGAGTATTAAGAAGAGCATCTCCAGCAGGTCGAGAGAGGTGATTGTCCCCCTATACTCAGCCCTGGTGAGGCTGGAATACCTCTGAAGTACTGTGTCCAGTTCTGGGCTCCCCAGTACAAGAGGGATGTGGAGCTRCTGGAGAGAGTCCAGCGCAGGGCTACGAGGATGATCAGGGGCCTGGAACATCTGCCCTATGAGCAAAGGCTGAGGGAGCTGTTCAGCCTGGAGAAGAGGAGGCTGAGGGGGGACCTGATCAGTGTCTATAAATACCTCAAGGGAGGGAGTGAGGAGGAGGGGGTGGCCTCTTTTCAGTGGTGGCCAGCRATAGGACTAGAGGAAACGGCCACAAGCTGAGGCCCCAAAAGTTCCACAGGAACTTAAGGAAACATTTCTTGACAGTGAGGGTGACAGAGCCCTGGAACAGGCTGCCCAGAGAGGTCGTGGAGTCTCCTTCTTTGGAGATCTTTAAAACTCCTGTGCCATGTGCTCTAGGTGACCCTGTGTGAGCTGGGGGGTTGGACTAGATGACCCTTGAGSTCCCTTCCAACCTTAAACATTCTATGATTCTGTGATTCTATGATATGTCTTGAAGTATAACTGGCAGGAAACATAGCACAAGGTCATGTAATATCTTTTATTCAAATACAGTATCCTAGAATCCTACTCTCAGCTGTGCTATAAATATGTTAGTTGTCTCTCCAAAAGGTAGTATAATCTTGGAAGGAAAACTTCCTCAATTCAATAATGTGCCTAGCTGGCATAATCAACTGTATTCCCACAGAGAACTGAGCTTACCAAATGCTTCTTGAGAGAATGCCAAAGGCCTGCATGCCCAATTTGATAATTTATAGACAGGATTGAATATACAATATTAATTTCATCCATGACTTCTAGAAGATGTGTTTTCAAGGAATACTAATGGATGTTTGGTGTAGACATTATGCTTTAACTTGTCTATCAATAAGTAGGAAACAGGAAATTAATAATTAAACACAGTGTTCGTAGCTCAAGACACAAATAGAAAGTAAGCTACATACAGTAACTCTATTAAGTTGCTAAGTTTCCTGAAATATGTGATGTGACAATTTTCCTGTTTGATGATACTAAAATCCTCTTGTAGGTTCCCAGGAAGATTATATATCACACATTTCAGAATGGCATATACTAAACAGATATTCTTGCTAACTTTTGAAGAATGTTCAACATAGCAATGACACTTCAAAAAGTAATTTTCCTATTTTTTATGTACAATTACACTGTTATAAACATGAGAGAGGCATTTACCAAACAAAGCCTCTTCTACCTCAGTCTCAAGTACTATTCCATGCAGTTCAAATTTCASCTGCAAAAACTTTTAATTACTTAAGACTACATCTCTGGAAATCAATGTAGTCTTTGTGTTTGAATAATGTTTTGTACAAATGCATACTATTAAGCCAAGTCTTAACAGAAGTGTACRGTGTTTGAAGGACTAGGTGCCTGACTGGGTTTTTGTGAGAAGTGATGACACTTTTAAGCRTAGATAATTTTGCATGTGTTTTGCCTGTCAGTCCCCATAACTACATATTTCAGCAGCTACAATTTTCTTAAGTTTGTAATCTAAATTTAAGAAAATTTTCTTCCCATAAAGGAAGAAAAGGCTGAAGTTCTCAAGTTTGTAATCTAAATTTGAGAACTTCAGCCTTTTCTTCCTTTATGGGGCTATATAATTCCTATAGTGGGATGTCAACAAAGGATCTGAAGCCCTTGTCACATACTGTAGCACAAATAATTTCTCGCTAATTAAGTGATTCARGATAGTTGGAAATTTTTGGAGGCTGCTAACTGTAAAAAGAAGTATTATTAGAATTACAAATAACTATAATGTAATCAGGACACTATGCTCAAATACACTAGAGCCCAGTGAAGTGTCTCATTTACAAGCTGGATGGAGTATTCTGTGATTAGAAGCAGTCTCATACTGGCATGGAGATGGGAGCTCAAAATGCCAGACTTCTGGGATTGGTTTGTTCACGTTTCTTGTTCAATCTAAGCAGACAAAAATAGAGTAGTTTTTCAGTATATGTGGGTTTCCTACATGTCCAACTACAAGGCCCTTCATAATCATAACACTAGTCAATGGGCAGGAATATCAGGAGATAAACCTGTTCTGCACCACTAACTTGTAGACAGTTTCCAGATCACTGTGACAGACRCAATGAATCATTTTCCTCTGGTCAATGTATTTAAAACTTTGGGAAATATTTGCCCATTGCCTAGACAGAGGAAAACAATGTTGCATGATTGCTCCAACACTTTGTCCTCCTGTACAAATCCAATACATGTGTCCAGTGTTCATGAATCACACTGTATTTCTCCTCCACGTTATTTACTGACATACACACTGTGTAAATTCGTTAATTTTTAGTGGGATTTTTATTTTTTATAAATAAATAAAATACATGGTTCTTTAATTACTTGGGGAAAATACCGAGAAAGACCACGAGAGAACAAACCTCAGCTGTTCGAGAGACTCRTGCTCAGTGCAGTGTTAGGTATCACTGCCTGATCAGTCCTTCTAGGACATTCACTATTCTGATGTCATAGGTACTTTCTTAGTACATAGGTCATGTGAACATGACTTACAAAGCAGTATTTTTAGCCTGAATGAATRCATATTTTATGAGAGGAAGAACTTCCTTCACAGAAAGAGCTTGCAAGTGATATGAGACTTACTTTTTTCCCACAGACTGTTACACATAYGTTGCAGACATCAAGAGTAGCAAAAGCTTTCATTCCGGTTAGCTAGGGCAGCTGTATGAGCAAAAGTGTGGCTTTAAGTTCATTGATACTTGTCGCWGCTACTGGATGTTCAACTCATTTGCTCTAAAACTCACTCAGAAATCTGTACATTAAAGAATAATCTGTCATTACATTGTGCTRTCTACTCTATTACACTAAAGATTGTGGCAAACCCCTTTCAAAAAATTGTACAACAACAGTTGAGGACTCGTAGCTCAACATATGCTACTCTAGCTCTGTAAACCTTTTCTCATGCAGAAGATGATTCTATTAAAGCTGGCTAAATGTTATATCTGCTGTCTCACTGATTCCACAAGAACGCAATATCCAGCCTCATGCTCTATGCGAATGTACATTTGGATTTGCAAATAAAGGAGAGTCAGGTTCACAGATAWGAAAGTGCTTGTATTAACTTCACATCATACATCACTCCTTCTCTCCCACAAGGGAAATAAAAATTGCCCCAGACAGTCCCAAGGAAAATCTAAATTCATTTTCTTTTTTCAACATGACTTTCTAGTTTTTACTCTCCTCCCTTCTATCTCTTTTTTCACCCTGAGCTCATCCTTCTCTCTGGGAGTGGGCAAGGTTATTAAGTAGGAGAAAAGTCTCACTATGCTTCAGTCTCCTGCTAATGCAGCAATGATACCCTGGGATCTCATTTGTGAGTTACATAACATTTAATGTGAGAAATCCGGAAAATAAACCAGTCTGCAAATATGCACTCATTTGACAAACCCTGAGACAATGAACATAGCACACTGAACCTCAATAACCCACAGGAAAAATAGAGAAGATTCAAGGTCCCTCATCTAAGTTCTATCTTCAATACCAAAGCAAAAGACATAGACTTTGATGAGGAAGCAAAAAACCATGTTGGCTTCATTGCTGATTGTAAAGAATGCATGTAAAACATTGATTAAAAAGGAAAAACATAAAGAGATATTTTCCTTCCTTCCTTCCTTCCTTCCTTCCTTCCTTCCTTCCTTCCTTCCTTCCTTNTTCCTTCCTTCCTTCCTTCCTTCCTTCCTTCCTTCCTTCCTTCCTTCCTTCCTTCCTTCCTTCCTTCCTTCCTTCCTTCCTTCCTTCCTTCCTTCTTCCTTTCCTTCCTTCCTTCCTTCCTTCCTTCCTTCCTTCCTTCCTTCCTTCCTTCCTTCCTTCCTTCCTTCCTTCCTGTTTCTCTCTTTCTCTCTCTTTCTTTCTTGCTTTCTTCCTTTCTCTCTCTCTCTCTCTGTAGTGTTTTATTCACACATTAGACAACAAGGTTTAATTTATTACAGTGGAACATACAGACAGAACATGCTCTTCCTTTAAATGACTCTTATAAAGCATCTTTCTGTTTAGTATTTTATACCCAATTGTAGAATGCAAGCAGTATCCATTTGATTATAACAGAAAAATAAATTATATTAGCTATACCTTACCAGCTTAACATTTTTGCCTGTAAAACTGTTTGCAGGGAAAATAAAGCAGCCAAAGGGACCTCTGGTATTGCTAGTTCACTCAGAGTTATCATTAATAAGGTCATTTGATCTAAAAAAAAACCCTTATATTTTAAAATTTAAATAATTTTTGTGTTATAAACTCATGATTAATCAAGTATACATTAAAGAAAAGTAGATCTGCAAATAAAGAGCAAGTCAGAAATATTTCATTTCAAGAAGTATGTTTCCAAATTATTTTCCTTATTCTTAGTATTATAGCATAAAAATAGAATTCTGCCCTAAAATGACACACAATATTAAGTGTTTCAGCTGAATTAATTTAATATTAGCATTTCATGCTGTATTACATTCAGGCAATTCTAATACTCCATGGAATATGAGCAATCAAATGTTGCAATGGCAGGTCCTGACCCGTGTAACATTGTGCTCTGGACTGCCATATAATATTTACAGTTTTAGGTGTCTCCCTAAGATATGTGTAATCATTTGTAAGACCTGACTGCCAGCAGCTGTCTACCAGAAGACAGGTTTGAAACCCTTTTTTTTTTTTTTTTTCTTTTGTTTTAGTAGCTTTTTTAAAGGGTCCCAAGATGATGTATTAATAAGGGAGATAAGGGAGTTCCCTCCCCTTCATTCTCCTATCTCCTGCAAATGTAAGCAGATATGCTATTAAAGTTAGAGGTCATGCAAAAAAAAAAAAAAAATCTTTTGTGTTTTCTCTTTGCTTTCATCATCACTGTGATCACAAAACAGATTTCCTGGTAAGTTGTACTGGAAAGAATGGTGAACCTCTTTTAAAACATTTTGTATGAATTATAAAATATTTTGTATGAATGAATAACATTACCTTGAAAAAAATCATAACTAAACAAATATCCCTAGTTCTTTTTCTGTAATATCATGGATTATCTTGCTAGCAATACATATAAATGGTATAGATCTGGAAAAAAGTCCCATCCAGCCCTTGGATGTTCAGCCATCAGGTATAGATGTACCAGTCACACAAGAATAACATCACACAACTTCTGAGCACTAGCAGCAGAGCAGACAGTACATGGCACTACTTAGATGTCCTTTTCCAGCATTTTTACTTGTACGATAAAGCAATTGACTCATATTTTTTTCTGTTCTTGAAAACACAGGTTTGAAAACAGAACATGGAAACGACTGGTCTAATGGTGTACAAAATGAAGTCACTCTGAAGAACAAGAAGGAAATGTCAGAGTTKTAAGATTGATATTTGAGGTCAATTGCCCACACTGCTTCTGCAACGTGTGCCAGAGCCCTGGCTTGCCAAAACAGGTGATTCAGGAATGTTTTATCCAAATACCATTTGTAACGTAGATAATCTGCATGCAAAGAAAGATTCCAGTTTATTGTGGGTGTTGCTAATCATATACGAGTACCCGATAAAACTACTAGTGTTCCAAAATAACTGACATTTGCCAGCTGCTGCTTTTCAACTCATTGCTGTGCTAATGTGCTCCTGGCTGGGCAAAAGGGTTATCGATCATGCAGTGAGTGGTGGCTGGGGCTGGAAAGGAGTGGAGAGCTAGGCAGGGTTTCAGGCAGCCTTTTTCTGCAATCAGCAGCATACTCGCCCTCACTGACAGCGGTGGGCGCAGTCCAACTCTCTGTTACCAGCTAAAAGGTCATTTAAACACCTACAGACACTTCGCCTCTCTTTAGTGTTTGCTTGGCCACCTGCCAAGATACGAGAGGGTGGAGAGTGACCTGCAAAGTAGGAAAAAAAGAGCGTGTGTAGAGAACAAGCAGCTCCATGCAACGGGCTTTGCCGTGCTGACCTGCGTGTTGACACCGSTATCTGTTTGTCAGAACCAAACCAGGGAACACACCCAGCTAGCCAGAGCACGGAATGAGCCTACCCTCTCTCCTTTTTATTTTTTATTTTTTTACTACGTTTTCCAAAGTATTATTTAAAGCAGAAGGTGATAATGAGCAACCAGGAGGGAGAGAGGAAGGCATTCGGAAAATTAATTACTGGGAAATGAGGGAAAATGAAGTAGTCCATACTTTTCTCTCCATGAAGATAAATTATTAGCACCAGCAGAACAGAGGTTTTGAAGCACAGGGCTAGAAGAGCCAGGGCAGAGCCTTGGAATTTTAGCAGTTTAAATGCTAATTAATTCAAGTTAAAATCCATTAAAATTCTGATTCAGGCATATCCAGAGATGTTACATTTCTTCTTATTCACTTTGCACTGAAAAATACCAGTTTCTTCTATCTACCCATTTCTGTGTTATACTTCCCAGGCTGAAGAGGCAACATTAGTAAACAAAACAACCTTGCAAAAAAGTTGGAATGAGAAATGGAAAGAAAAAAACCATACATATGCTCAGTTCAGAGAAGCAGCATAGTTCCTGGTTCCATTCTTCCCATTTGGGAATGTGGTTAAGTGCAGAATTTGTTTACAAATAGAAATACTGAACTGGTAAATGTGGTGGTAAATGTGGATATTTTTACTGCTATAAAGAACAGCCAGAATACACAAGAGTTGATTTTATATATAATTTGTCATTTGACTTCTTTTTGAGAGTGTGCTGAGGAATTCTGAGACTTTTGAACTACAAAAATATATCAGAAAGTATCTCCACAGCCACAAGAACTGGGCTTATTCAGTACTTTAGACCCCAGACTCAAAGCAAACTTGCTTTTGTTGAGCACAGTTCAGCTTTTCAGACATTGTAAAACTAAATTTTATTGGACAGACAAAAACATATGCAAAATATGTATTAACTATATTCACAGAAAGTGAGATAAGAAAGCGAATGGATATTTATAGAAAATAAATTATCCTATACAGAAATTACTTTTTTTTTTTTTTTTTAACCAAGGACACAAAAAATAACATACTAGAATTGTTTTCTTGTTAAAGGAGAAGTATAATATGTGCTCTCAAAATCGTGAAAATTTATTTTGGGGCAATTAGAAGACATAGGTGTTAAGGGACAACTCAAACTTTTGATGACCTGTTCAACTCCTTGGGTCCTTTTGTGTCTATACAGATAAATAATATTGATAGTGTTTACAACAATTGATAAGGATAGCAGAAATTTTGGGGGGATGGATGATCATACTAAAACATTGGATTTGCTGAGCTATCTCTGTACAGTGCCCCCATTTGTACTCTGCTACAGTTTTTAGTACTTTCTATTTTTAACTTGACACCTATGTATAAGTACTATTAACAGTAATGAAAATTACATATTCATATCAGATGGAATCTAAATCTTGAAGACTGGAAACAATAGCTTTAGTATTTCCTGCAAAGAAATCTGATGAAAAGATTTTACTAGCTGCTACTTCCTTCACTGAACATTATATATATGTATCTACCTCCTAATGTAAATTATTGTTTTCAGAGCCATGGTATCCTTAGGCAGAAGGGAAATTCATAAAATATAACCAGCAGTGGTATTCATAAAGTCTGTAAAATATGAAACAATTTATATGCTGTTTTGAGAAGTCTTAAAAATGTAATTTAGAGTAGAGGGATCCAGGACAATTGTGTAAGTGCTTGCAGACATGGATTTCTCAGAAGCAATTTCAAGGCCTGACCTATAAGAGGGCAAATGCTGATACAGCCATGGGTCTCATTACTCCTTTTTTAATCATGGTTGTAACTGCTCTTGACTATGTAAGTGCCAAAAAACAAGGATTATTAAGAAAATGCATTGCAATTTATTTATTATTTACCTRCTATTTTTGTTTAATATTTTAGGCTTAGATAAAAATGCAGGAAAGTTTATTTGTAATGTATTGCAGAAAGTGTGCCTTGACAAAATTTTCAATACCAATAGGTGACAGAAATACTTTTCACATTCTTTCTGCGTAGAAATCAGGCTGCCCAAATCCCATGTAATTTGTTGTGAAGATACCTAATTCAAAGATGTGTGCATTCCTTCTAGACAGCAACCTAGACCTGCTGCTTTCAAATACCATCTAAGTACACACCTATCTGCTTTGCCTGAAAACATTTTGAGTATTCAGCTTTTGCCATTCAAGCATGTTCTGAAGTGCTTGCTCTGGGAAGAGAACATATCCCCTCAGTAGATTTCCATCATAGTCCAAGTTTATTTAGACAGCCATCTACAATTTGAGAAGCTCCTGGAATAAGCACTGCTACAAGAGTTTTTGCATGAAACTTCTAGCATTTCATGGCACGTTAAGGTTTGTCCATTCTTTGGTGGTTTTATTCTGTCTCCCACTTCCAGATTTTGTGAGCAACCACAGACAGTTTAGGGGTCCCRGTGTCACTTACCTAGCTTTTGGCTAGTGATCAACTGTAGGCAGGAGTTCAGAGTGAAGAAAGCAAGTCTAAATTTTGAGTTGACATGGAACAAAAGTTCAGGATCCCTAAAGTGAACAAGAGGCATCTAGCAACATTGGGTGTTTCCAGGATTAATGTGGCACTTTGCAAAGATTTTCTGGATCATGCTGCTGGTCGTTGGATTCAAAAGTTCAGCTAGTTGCTCGTCTAGAGTGTTTCTGCCCTTTGCTTAGTTTTCCTTTACCTAATACCATCTTAGACAGATCTCTGACCGAAGTACTTTGGTCCAGGACTGTGCTCATACTGAGTTATTAATACGCACCCTCCAGTCACTCGCCAGCAATAGCATATTAATCCTGATTTGGAAGACCTTCAATTTTTTATATGAGTGCTGCAAAGCAAATTAAAGAAATGAGACCTGTTCAGAAGCTGTGATCTGATCTATTTTGGGGAAATCATTCCAGGTAGCCATGGGGTGGCTATTATCTTCCACTGTTCGAGCAAGAGGAAATATTGTAAAAAAAGACTGATAACGCTGGGGAGGAAAATTAAGTAGCTGTGGCAACAATTTAAAGAGAAGCAGCTCAGCAGAGATTAAAAAAGAATTAAAAGGCCCTACCTACTGCCCCATTTTAAATCAAAGATGTGTGTGGTACTTGCTGCTGAGATTCGTGGCTTTGAAAGCTAAAATTTGGAAGAAAAATGTTTGAAGTTGAGTGAAGGTAATCACTCCTTGTTAATTAAAGGCATGCCCAACCTCAAAACCATGAGTGGATGAATCCATGAGTGCCTAACAGTGCACTACTAACACTGAAACATTTTCAGTGCAAGAAAAAACTTTTCTTTCCCTGACATGAACCATAAATTTTGCCAGGAATTACCCTGTGCTACACACTTCAGGTAAGCACTAGAACGAAGTGTTTAAATTAAATTCCAGCTACTTGGTTCTTTGAAGATGATTACATTCTCTCTATTATTTTAAACAAGATTTACAAAACACTCAGCTTTGGCTTATGCTCTGTGGCTGCTTATTGCAGATGAAGCTTCACCACTCCTATGAACTAAGTACAATCAGACAAACATCATCTGGTAAAACCTGCACAAACTTTAGTGAGGAAATATCTAGACCAGACAGGACTGCTNAAAAAAAAAAAAAAAAAAGAAGGAGACTCTTGAGATGTAAAAAAATAAAACTAAAACCAAAAGTAACCCTTCATCCCAAGCAAATAGCAAGCCTGAGGCAGCTTATGACTAGAGATGCAGGCATAAGAGAATTAAAAGTTGTCTAAAAATCAGTTGAAATGTTGAATCAATTCAATCAGTTGAAACAATTAATTCCCCACTTGAAAAACAGGTCAAAAGCATGCTTTGACAAAATTTTGGTGAATATTTTTTACATATTTTTACAGATTTTTTACATATTTTTACATATTTTGGTGAATATTTTTTACAAATTTTGGTGAATATTTTTTACACAGATAACATCTTTGCCAAACATGGATTCAGTTAAAATCACTTAGTAATTTAACAACATATAAACAAAAACAAAATAGTAATATTTTATGCAAACTATCAATGCTTAGTTTGTCTTCCACACGTTTTTTGGAGTTGTCAGTGACAGCTTATAGATAACTCCTTCCTAAATTTCTGTAATTCCTGATCATCAGGTGAAACAGGTCTATACAAGCTCACTTTTCTCATAAATGAAAAGTTGTCATTAAAAAGCCTGGCAGGAATAACCAAGCAAGTAATCTGGTCTCTCCTAAGTTAATGCATTTAGATTCTGATAACTAACATTTGGTTGTAAAATTGTTACATCAGGAGATTACTAAATTCCACCATCAGAAACCTGAACCTTTCATCAGCAGCAGTTATTATTTCATGTGACTACAACCAGCCCTTGAAGTCTGCAGTGAGATTCTGCATTTTCTCCTTTTTTGCCTGACATATAAGCAGACTTTGCTTACTGATCTTGCAATTGTATCCTCCTGTTGCTGTCTCTCAAGAAGGCCCAGAACCAGAATGTCTAGAAACCTAAATGCAGTTTGATCAGCTGTTAACAACATATCTTTGTTTGCTGTCAGTAGAACTAGTTGAAAAACGAGTATTTTCTACTACTTTTAGACAAAATATAAAGTAATTCAGCTAATTTGGTCTGTGACTGTAGTCCAACAACATTTGTAATCAACAGACATCCAGGTAAACTTTAAGGTGTGAGTTGAGACTATCAGTGTGACTAGAATGTACCTTCTTGTCCTTTCCCCCCACATTGATGCTGTTTCTCCAGAGACAGTGGGAGACCCGTAATGGGCTCCTTTGAGATGAGAGAGGGAACTCTTAGGATAATATTTGTATCAGGTCCTTTCTGATTGTGTGCCTGAGATGTAAGCTTTGCAAGCCTCATGTTTTTGAGGAGTGTATGAAAATTTTGAAAACTCATGATGAAGGGACAATTTTGTGGTAACAGGTGAAAAACGTGTATCGTTTTGGGGAGTAGTTTTGGAGGGGGCAAGCAAACAATAACTAGCTTTTATGCTATGACTGTATTTTGAGGTCATGTGTCTGTGACCCTGCTTGAGCAGGGGAATTGGACTAGATGTAGAGTTCCCACCTAATTTCAACCATTCTGTGATTCTGTTGCCCAACACATCTATATGCCCAGGACATATAGAAGCTGTTTCTACAACATGAGAAGTTTAATTCCATTAAATCCTGCTGCATTTTTCACTGATTTCCTTTGCTCAATAAGATGTACATCTGTGCATAGACCGGTCAGGGAAATTCTGCACAGCTCAGAGAAGTCAGATCTGCCGCCTTCTGCAGTCTTATTTAGTTTAGGAAATAAATAAAATAATAGTTCCAAATTCCCATTCTCTAGGATCCACCAAGGACCATTAATTACCACTAGAGCTGGAAGTTTCAAATGCAGCTGCCTTCATGGGCATTGTGTTGTATTTGTATATCTCTAAGGCTTTGAGATATGTGGCTTAACAGGAAGGTGATTCATTGTCAGCCATATAAATAATGGAGAACAAAGAGCATGTCAAGGATGTTATGAGAACCTCTCCAGCTCTTAACCTTTGAATGGAAACTATTACAGGCTCTATAAAGAATGGCTTGTCTTCTGGCAAGGTCACCCATTAATTTTTATGAATTGTCACCAGTTCCTTGAATCTCATGAACTATGCAGGCAAAGGAAAGCAATAAGTCTCACTGTTTCAGTGTTACAAGGTGTAATAATATCCATGGCTTTTATGGGTTCAGCTCCATTTTAATTAAAGTTTATTGAAAATAATGCATAACAAACCCTAGAGAACATGAGTCAATAAGTAAGTCTTTAATGGACAAAATAATACAGGACTAGTAGACAGAACATTGGTTGTCCACTGTGCCGTAAAGATAGTTTATTATTTTTGAATTGCATCACTGAGAATTCCACAGGCTCAGGCTCTCTCGTTAGGAAAATTCAGGAAATTGCTAGGTTGCTATATTTTCTCTTTAGGTTATTTTGATCCTCTTTTTCCTATGTTTCCATCCTTCTCTTTTGATCACATCATATGCAGACATATCTAATGTAGCTTTAAATTTGCTAATGTAATATCAGCAACGTTAGGCTGCAGTACGTAGCCAGGTAGCTGTTGGGAGCATGGAGCAGTTAGCCTGAGCTATTTGTTGCTACAGCCGTAGTGCCAACATTACCAAACCAGCCTGTTTTAATCCATCTTAGGTGTTTGCATGCCCAGTGGTCGATGGTTTGATATACAGAGTGTAATGCAATTGCCTAAGCATAGGCATCTTGTGTAATTTGAGAAAGCTTTCTACTTAACCTGCATTTCTGAAGGACTTGCAACAAGGAAAACATGATGCAACAAGGAAAGCTAAGGCACATTTGGAATTAAATCTGGCAAGGGATGTTAAAAATAACAAGAAGAACTTCTTCAAATATATTAACAACAAAAGGAAGGTCAGGGAAAACATGGGTCTACTGGTGAACGGGGTGAGTGGCCTGTTTACAAAAAAACAGAGAAAACAGAGTTGCTGAATGCTGCCTTTGCTTCAATGTTTGCCAGGAGCAGCCCTCTAAAATCCCATGCCTTAGGGACAAGAGAAGAGAGCTGGAGAGAGAAAGACTTGCCCAGGGTAGAGGAAGAGTGGGTCAGAGAACACCTAAAGAAACTCGACACCCACAAATCCATGGGCCCTGATGGGATGCACCCCAGAGTGTTGCGGGAACTGGCAGATGTCCTAGCCGAGCCGCTCGCTATCATCTTTGGAAGGTCCTGGAGAATGGGGGAGGTGCCGGAGGACTGGAAGAAAGACAATCTCACTCTGGTCTTCAAAAAGGGCAAGAAGGAGGACCCGGGAAACTACAGGCCAGTAAGCCTCACCTCCATACCTGGAAAAGCAATGGAACAGCTCATCCTGGCTGCTGTCTCCAGACACATGGAGGAGAAGAAGGGGCTCACAGAGAGGGACCTGAATGTCATGGTGGATGACAAAATGACCATGAGACAGCAGTGTGCCCTGGTGACCAAGAAGGCGAATGGGATCCTGGGGTGCATTAAGAAGAGTGTCTCCAGCAGGTCAAGAGAGGCCATCATACACAGCCCTGGTAAGGCCACATCTGGAGACTGTGTCCAGTTCTGGGCTCCACAATACACAAGGGATGTGGAGTTCCTGGAGAGTCCAGTTTTGGGCTACCAGGATGATCAGGGGCCTGGAACATCTGCCCTATATGGAGGAAACAGCCATGAACTGAAACATCAGAAGTTCCACAGGAACTTAATAAAACATTTCTTAACAGTGAGGGTGACAGAGCCCTGGAACAGGCTGCCTAGAGAGGTTGTGGAGTCTCCTTCTTTGGAGATCTTTAAAACTCAGTTGGATGCAGCCCTGTGCCACGTGCTCTGGGTGGCCCTGTGTGTACAGGGGGGTTGGACTAGATGACCTCTGAGGTCCCTTCAAACCTTAAGCATCCTATGATTCTATAATTCTATGACTTGGGGCTCTCATGGGCTCTGGGCAGCATCAGCCTGCAGTGTAATGTGCTTCTGAAGACTGTGGTGCCTTCAACAGTACCTGCAAATCGAGCACATAGTTCAATCACTGTTGACTGAACTGGGCTCAGAGTGCCATGGTAGCCTTTGCTGAGGAATACAAGGAATTGGACCTTGATCCTATAAATAGATATGCTCAGGAAAGCTTCTGTGCCCATTTAGAGCTTTCAGGAAAATACTAAGAGTGGGTGACACTGAAATTAGGAAATTCTAATTTATGCTTTTGAGGTGGCCACATCAGTCACCTTTGGGGGTCAAAAAATTACAATTATCTAGTGCACTCCTCATTTCTGCACTCATACCTAATAGAAGTGAAACTTGTGAATTACAATTTTAGGAGGCTAATAGATAAAGAGACTAATTCTAGCAATTCTTTGTCCTGTTTTACAGCTTATTCAAGACAAGCATGATATTCAACCAACTTTAATTTTTTAATTCTGTGTTTGTTTTAACTCACAGTCTTAGCTAGAAATATTTCCAATGGTCCAGAAATCTAAAATTTCGTGTCTTTTTTTTTCCAATGTGAAAAATAATCTATCAATTTCCACATGATCTCTTACTCAATTTGAAAACATGAAGTCACCTCAAAATCTTGTCATTTCCCTAACACGAATAAAGGCAATTCTCATCAATTATCTTCAGAGATGGCATAATTAAGATCTACAATTATTATGTTAGCCTGCATTGGTATATGAAATAATAGCTCCAAAAGCCTGTGTGCTATGAACCATCTTATTGAAATGTGATTTTTTTAAAACGGCAGATAGAATTAAATTTTGTAAATTACTGAGGAGTAATAAAGAGCGTAGAAGATTAACTTTTTTGTGTGTGAGTAAACACTAAAATGATTTGATTAAACAATAACTGTTCATTTAACTGTAAAAAATGTAGGAATTATTTTCATGGGAGCTATTTTTTCTCACAATTTTTATACTGTGCTATGTTGAAACAACTTCCTTGAGAGCATCATAACTTTATAAAATTTGCTTTTGAGTCCAAAAAAATCTTTATTTCATATAGTCTTTCAGAAGATTCTTACTGGTATTTGGAAAGGTCTGGAAATGATTAGATTGCAGGAGAAAAACCATGCAGTGCACATTTCATGATGTCAAGCACTTTACATAAAATAAGATTTTGCCATTTCCCCTTACATATTGTTTGTACAATAACTTCTGTGTAGTTTCCTATTTACTTAGGGAGAACTTTGATTAAAAAAAAAGAATTTGGATCACTAGCATGGTACAAATCAATGACTACCTGAGACAGATCAGAAGTTTTATCTCCCATTTCTTAGTTTCTACGTTCTGTTACATGGCCTTTGCCATGTGCCATTTTGGAAAAACAGCAGTATGAAGCTGTGCGATTGCTAATAGGAAAGGCATCGAGGCTTGTATCTTGGGAAAAGCTGAGCAGGATCACACAAAGATGTGGATGTGGCTTCCTTGAAAGTCCAACTGCTAAAGCTCCTGACTGTACCTAAACGTAGGAAAACATGCTGAGCAGGGTGGCAGTATCTTTTCTTTTCTGAAGTTGAATTTTATTTGTATTGTCATGGCAGAGTACTTACAGAACTATAAGCCTTTTCACTTAAAGCCTGTAAAGCAGGAGTGGACAAGGCACTCAAGATAATAAACTTCCTAATAAACACGGTCAAATTTCAGGGTATATACATATATATATACATATATATATATATATATATATACATATATATATATAAGTTGCGTCTCCAGGTGAGGAGGAACTTCTTTACTGTTAGGGTGACAGAGCAGTGGAACAGGCTGCCCAGGGAGGTTGTGGAGTCTCCTACTCTGGAGGTCTTCAAAACCCGCCTGGATGCCGCCCTGTGCCACATGCTGTAGGTGTGCCTGCTTGAGTGGGAAGGTTGGACTAGATGATCTCTAGAGGTCCCTTCCAACCTTAAATATTCTGTGAATCTGTGATTCTGTGATATATATTCTATGCATTTATCTATTTTTTTATATATATATATACACACATACATATATAGGGAAGAAAGGAAGAATCGATGATCATGCGCCCTTTCCACTCCTTGATACCTAGCAATATATACACAGAGAAGGTCCAGCATAGAGTGGCAAAGATGATTAAGGGACTTAAACATCTATCGTATGAGGAAAGACTAAGTGAGCTGGAGAAGAGAAGGTTAAGAGAGGATCTTATGATTATATTTAAGTATCTGAGGGGAGAATGTAGAGAAGATGGGGCCAAGCTCTTTTTGGTGGTGGTTAGTGATAGGACAAGGGGTAGTAGGAACAAACTGAAACACAGGAAGTTCCATCTCCATGTAAGGAAGAAATTCTTGACTGTGAGGGTGACAAAGCCCTGGAAGAGGCTGCCCAGGGAGGCTGTGGAGTCTCCTTCTCTGGAGATCTTCCAAACTCGCCTGGTTGCCACCCTGTGCACTGTGCTCTAGATGTCCCTGCTTGAGCAGGGAGGTTGGACTAGATGATCTCTAGAGGTCCCTTCCAATCTCAGCCATTCTGTGATGTGTGTGTGTGTGTGTGTGTGTGTGTGTGTGTGTCCGTGCGTGTAGGGACTTACATGTGATTCACAGATGTTCAGGGCAGCTTTAAAATAAAAAGGAACAGTTAGCTAATATCAGTTATCTATTTTGCTGCTTACACAGTGATGCTGTTACTTTAAGTGACAGATAATTATTGTATAGCTCTAGTCATTGCTCATCATCATGTGACAATGATGATTTTCTGTACTTATATGAAGTTAGTGTTGGTCCTGTTGAGATATTTACTCTCTTACAAGGATATCAGAACTAGACCATACAATATGACCTTGTTATTTCATCCACTATTACCTAGAGATACATAAAAGATAGGTTTCCTACTAACTCTAGCCCTAAAAGCCCTTAAGCACCAGCATTGGTGAAATTATTGCACAATATTTTGCTGCTGGGAACTTCAGTAGAGGTGAAAAATGAGAGTCTGCCTGTGTTTGGAGACCTACTGTTATTTGCTTATGAAGTAATTGCTGACATTACAACTGGGAGCAATGATGGTCTAGTGATGATGGATGGCCCCAAACCCAAACTTCTCCTCTGCCACTGACTTACCTCAAGTCATTTAAACTCAATGAGCAATTTCACAGCCCAATAACCTGCACCTGTCGAATGGGACTGTCCTGCTGCTCTCTCTCCTCTTGGCCCACTCCCCTTGTCTGGCACTTGTCACATCCTGTGACAAGCTGATTCAGCCCTTTAAAGTGGCAGAAAACTGTTCACTTGTTTCTGCTGGGTTAGCTGTCTCAGCTGTCCYGTGAACCTTGGAGCTCAGCGTGTTTCACTGATATGACTTCCACTCACTCTGGGACTGGTGCTGGCCTAGGAAGTTTAGGCATAAGGAAGGCCAAACACACTATACAAGACAAAATACGATTCTGTCTAAAGTAGCTAAAATGTTTGGTATATTTCAGTCATACCTGGAAAAAAACAGAAAGGCACAGCTAAGAAGTACAGAAACGAAATCCAGAAGCAATTTTGTTAATCTGGAATAGGGACAAAGAATTCATTGGTGTCTGAGAGCTCCTACAAAAGAAGTGTCTTTACAGGGACACAGATGAAGGCAGAAAAGCAGTTAAAATRAGATAGCTTAATATGTCTAAGTGCTAGACAAGAAAATTCACGGATGGAAGAGCAGAGCCTGTGATGAAGTGCCCTAGAGATAGAGCAGACATAAGCTTATGGCATGTGTCTGTTTAGTGGGTGACAGGATAAGGATGAGCAATTTTAGACCTTTTTTTCTCATAGGTACATTATTCTTCATTTTAAAATCTGCCTCCATCTCCAGCTAATCAATTCAATTGCATCTAACAGTAAAATGTTTTGGGGAGAGCATATAGAGCAGATTTTAACCCCCTGATGTTTATMTCTGTGAATGCAATGATCTTCCTATGGTTTGTCAGAATTAGTTGAATGAAGACTTTCAAAATCAAGTCTAATAGCTGCATTGTGTCAATCCTGCTATATCAGTTTGTTGAAAAGATATATTTCCATTTAGAAACTCAATTTATATCACAAGACTAAACAGTTTACATTTCACAAGACTAAATATTATAAAATATATGGAGGCTAGAATTCTGAAACACTCTTGCACTTATTGAAAGGAAATAGTCCTATTTCTGTTAAGCAATACTAGTGCATTCTAGTGTAGTTAGTGTATTCTACAGAATATTGAATGTGAAGATAGCACCTACATCTCTTCTCAGATAGTAACAGATATTCTGGACCCCTGGGATTTAAATAGAAGGAATTTTAATGAAACAATTTTTTTAACTACCCTAGTCTTTTACTTGTAATGGGAAAATGAGTTGTTAGGCTCCAGGAGGGCTGATTTCAAATACCRGTACAAAAAGGGCAATTCATCACTCCTCAGAAACACAATGTTGAAAGTGCACTGCAATGATGTTGTTTATCGTAAATTCAGCCTGAGCTTTTATCGTAAGTATTTCAAGGGATATTCAAAATAATAATGAATTTACTCCTTGGGACCGTGAATTTTGCAAATAATTAGATATACATATTCTAATGTGTTTATGCTTACTAAAAAATAGATAAAAGAAAATCACAGTTCATTTCAAATTTTTGATTTAATTGAGCACGGTGACTAGAGTTCTGGTTCTTCCTGAACAGCAGCTTCAGTGGTCTACCCCAATTTGAAAACCTTTGAGAAATACTGATAACATATCTGTGAACATCTGTGTGATTGTCTATTAAAACATAGATACATCTRGAAAACAGATGTGCTTTCAGAATATCACTATGATACACAACTGCATGATTAGTTTTTGGTGTAAAACTAATTAGAAGTGAATTAAGTACTTTTAAGCAGTACCTCCATAATCAGTATACAGTTCCTAATACTCATCCTGACTCATCTAACACCTTATACACAGATTGTAGTTATGTCAGGAGCTCCACTGCAGGGTCAATATTCAGGATATCAACTTTCAYGCCAAGTTCAGTGATACTCTCTGAACTTTATATGCATCTGCATGCTATACATGATTCTCCAAAAGAAATCTAGTGAAGAGATACAGAAAATGATTTTTACATTTCTCACAGCTCCACATTTTACAGAAACTTACAGTTTCTTTAAGAATCGTGCAGAAGAGTGTATYATCAGATCAGGAAATGTAAGTGAAGTGTTAAGTACTTCTCAATAATTTAATGCAGGAAACTCAGAACCCTGATTTCTGAGCATACACTTTCTCCCTAAATATGTTTAAAATCACTTCTCAGCCAAGATCATCAAAGTTTCCCCTTTTTCCCACATTACTCCTATTTGCAGTTGTGCAGGGCTGACTGGTGCTCGTAATCATAGGAGAGAATATTGCAGCCTTCCCTAGTCCATTTGTGCTCCTAACTGTACACACAGCTGCAGAGGATAAGGAAATGACTCAGGTGTATCTCCTTAAAGGAGATTTGAACAGTTGCTAATGGCTCTATTAGGCAGTCACTGTAATCCTAATTAATGTGCAATTACTTTTCTTCTGTAAAATAACTAAGCTTAACACTGAGCAAAAGAGAGTATTGAAAATGCTGCTATAATGTCAGTGAAATTTATTTTGCATTGATGGAAAAATAAACTGTTCTAGTTTTGTAACTAGAAATAAGTTACTTGCTGATTAAACTTCAGTATCTCTAAGCAAACACAGGAAAAATTCAGCTTCTGATCAGCCTAAAGTAAATTACCATAAATAATAGTTAACAGTAAATAAACCTAATGATAAAGTGGCTGTTTTWAAACCATTTTTGCACACAAGGATAAACAAATACAACCCCAGACATATTGGAAAGGATTTGCTCTCAGATTTTGGGACATCTGGAATTGCTCAGTTTTCTCATATAACATAAAGGATAGATTTGGAGAAGGAGGGAACATGGCTAATCTCAGTCAAAAAAAGAGATTCTCAAGGTATATTTAAGCTTTCTTTTGCTTCTCATTATAGCTGTAGGCATAACATTAATACTAGCAATAACATCTAAAAATATTTTAGTACTTTGAAGCGACCATAAGCTTTTTTTTTGTAGCAATACTTTTCTTGCATTCTACTTGCATGTTCTGAGGATAAATACATGAAGAATAATCTGCAGTTCTTTATTCCTATGTAGTTGTGCAGTTACTATACATTACTATAGAAAAATCAAATTGATAAGGCACAAACTTCATGCAAAACCGGGTATTTAACATAATCAGGTGATTCTTTGACAAATTCCTCCAAAACCTAGGGTGTTATAAAATAGTATACTGAAATTACAGTCTGCATTTCTATAACTATTAATATTTTTCATCACGAGAAATCATCACCCAAAATCTTGACAGATTTCTGGAATTCCATAGTATAGGTCTATTATCTAAAGGTTGAAAGATACAGGTGAGGTGTTTTTCCCTTGTTTTTTTTTTTTCTGAGACAACACAAAATTTAATTCTTGGGATCCTGAGAAGGAGCTAAGGACACATTGAATTACTTTTTTATCTTCCTATTTCTGTCTTGTAACAGAGACACACTGAAATCCTGAATTTAATTCAAATACACCTGAGTGGCTGTATAAATTATGATGGCTTACCTCTAGTTTTCAACAATGAGCTGTCATATCTGGACTAAAATTTGTACTAGGAACCTTTTAAATCAACATGATAAATTGCAGGGAGGAAAGACGTGAGCAAACATCATCCCTAGATTAAGCGTGTRAGAAAGAAATACAAAATCAATATATATTGTATATTTTTCTCTATGGAAATAAATGAAGATATATGTCCTACTGTATTCTGTTACCTTGTTATATGGCACTAGACTTCATAACAACAGTTTAACTAGCTTGTAGAGTTAAAATAGCTTGGTTAATTTAGTTTCAAATTTGCTTCCTTTTAGAAACTTYATCTTGTTATAAGTGTACTATTAACGGCTGATTTTCTATATGGTATTTGTTTACTTTTAAAGAAAGCTTTAATTTTTAAAAGACTATATGCTAAAAACAGGGATAAGTTAAGAATRCCAGAAATAATTTCTTACCTCAGAAATAATTTATATTGCCTGTTTCTGATGATTTCCAATGTTCTTGCTGTGTTTCTCTCTCAAACAATATTGAAAATTCTGGCTGTGATATTTTAATTCTTATCAGCCTTATATCATATAAAGCTGCATATAATGATACAAAACTTTCTGTGTTCTGTGCAGGAAAGAAGCTATAGAAGCAGATGGATTTACAACATATATAAGAAATTACATGTTGTATGGATTTAACAAAGGAAAAGAAAGGCAAAAATGTTTTAATGAAAGGACTTGTGACTTTATTGCTTCACAAGTTTCTCTTCAGGCCTCAACTAAATAAATCCTTTTGACATCTATTTATCTGCTCAATAGGTAATAGGGTAGGTATCTCTCGGGGCAAATGACACAAGTTCCTGACTTGCAGATGAGTTGTTTCATTTCTGGCTGTGTTATTCATGGCATTTGTAACGGGTATCTTTCAGCTTGCTGTTCTGGTAGGAGCTCAGCTTGCCCTGCTTCTTATAGCAGATACCGGTATAGAGATGACCATGGGATCCCACCACTCAGTTTAGTAGAACAACGCAAGATCACCTCTCCTTGAGTACTACCCTCTCTCTGTTCCTAGAATGGAAATTTTCAAATAAAAATAAATAAAAAGAACATTCAATTTCTCATCTTGTATTACATTTTTTTTCCAACAAGCTTCTTTGTGGGGTTTGATCCAAGAAATCTTTGTAAACACTTGCACCATCACATCATTAACAATCCAACGCACASTGTGCTACTTAAAAGATACCAGGATAAGGATGGTGCCCAACATTTCAGAGTCCTGTGCTAGTCACACTGCATTCCACAAGCTCCTGATTCCCCCAGGAACCCATTAAAATTGATACAGGTGGCTTCCAGAAGGCAAGAGCATTTCCCAAATAAAGAGTTCATAAGGGTGACTGAAGTCAGAGACCATGGGACAGACCAAGTGCTGTCATCCTAGAGACACAAGCCTGAACCTTGCAGTGTTTTTCATGATTCTTCTATGGACATAATTACCAATTTCCCASTGCAGACTATGGACATTTAAGACAATTCTGCAAACACTTATTTGGTGAAKGAAAGGAAGCAATAGGGTTTTCTGGAAATACTAAGGATATTATCAGCCTCTAATAAGAAAGAAAAAACATTTATAATTTTGTGGTGATGAGAATTTAAATTTCTGTTCATTGCACTCGCTCACAGCATAGTTTGGTAGTAGCCCCACAGGATCATGAATCTGCCTGTGGGAAATATGTGTTTAAATAGACTAAAATGAAATCATGAGTAAYATCCTGGTTAGCCTTATTAACAAGCTATGCTGAGTTATTTTTTAAATATATTTTCTGTTAATCTCTCACTTGGGATGACTCTTCTCTGTGTCAGCTGCAGCAAATCAAGACATAATTGTTTGTGGAGTGGCTTAAAAAAAAAAACCCAGGTGCAAGCTGTTTGTGGGTAGGAGGCTGTTTTCTAAACATTTTGCAGAACAGGTGATGCTTGACACTGAAGTAAGCATCACAGCAATACTGAAGCAAGAAAGAGTGAAATGGGATAATTTGAGGAGAGGTGAATTGGACCAGTAGAAATTGAAGGTGCTACTGTTGTAGGRTTTCTGTAAGCTATAGAGGGAAGATGATAGAAATTATCCAGACTTTTTTAATATGGTTGATTTAATGCTGATAGCTAGGAAACAGTTCTGTTTCTATGAGAAATTTCTCTTWGGAAAAATACTTGCTACTGGTGCAGCAAGGGGAAAATATGTGCTATAAGAACTGATTGGATGAGAATTAATCATCAATCACTGCAGTGGGTAAGAAAAAAGTTAGTTCCTATTTGCTATCTCTGCATATGAAATGKGCTGTAATTGCAGTGACTAATACTTGTAGCACTGTTGCTCTGGATCWATGTTTTATCCAGAGTTACTTCAAGGACTCATATGGTGTTGACAAAGTAGAGCTGTTTTCATATAACAGGCAGACACTATTCCTGAATCCTGGTAGGAGGTACAGATTTAAGGTTCCTAGGCTGTACTGGTGTCCCTAGTTGGTTTCCAACTGTATTCCTTGAAATAATACAGGATAAAACTACTGTTAAATATGTCTGCCACGTGATAATACCTTATTTAAAAAAATACTGCTAAATGAACAAACAGGGATGTTTGAAGCTGGGGATTTTGGGGAAAACTAGAGCAAGCCAGAAGATTAAAGAATGTGTTTAATCGTGAAAGGCACTGTTAATTTTACCATGTACAAACTTTCTGCTAGCACCTGACTGGAAGCATAAAGGRCCAGCTTTAGATTACAGGGGTCACTTCTAATGTGCTGATTTATTAATATTATTAATATGTRTTAGTATGTTTCTCATGCTAAATGAGAGAATTTTCCTGTCTTACATATTTGAAAAAATGTCTTGACAAATATTTTTACTAAAGGGGGAAAAAAGAAATCTAAAGAAGTGGATAAACGACATAACTTATATTACTTTATTAAAAGCGTAACAATTGTACGTTCTTCTAGTGAAGCAGTTGCCAGGCTAGCTGGCAGGTTTCTCCCATCCTGTAGCAAAGGTTAAAGGTGGGGTGCAGATGTGCAGCAGAGGATGCTCATAGAATGAGAGGAAGAACCGAGAATATGAGATGAGTCAGCAAAGGAYGAGCATTGGCTGCTCACGAAGCTTTCATGTTTGTCTGTAAGTAACAGGAATCACAACCAAATTTACAGTAGGTGAACATTTTCCATCTGTAATCTGCAGGAAAGATAGACTCTGCTTTGGTGAAAGTCAGGTAAAGGGATATTTATAATATCAAGCAAGAATAAACTGGCAATGTCTGAACTTAGGTCAAAAATCTGAATGCTTCTCCTAAGCACGAGACCAGAGAAGTTCTGGAACAGTTAGAACAGTGAAAACAGAAATAAAGATGAACTTGCTTTTAGGTGAAATTCCATAATCTATAAAGGGGAATATATGACATGGTACTTTCAATAATCTAAGTGTAATTATCCAGGAGTTCTTGTGGTGAAATGACTTGTAGTAAAGGATTTGAAGTAAAGGTATTCCCTGGAAATGGTTTATTGAACATCTACACAGTATACCATACATCTATTGAAATGTGTCATCTGTGTAGCGTCTGTATCCAGTTATTTATACAGAAGTTGATTTAAAATTTRGTTTTAAAGGAAATACTTAATTCTAGATTTGAAGATTTCAGTCATAACAGAAATAACAAATATTTTTAGGCTATTTTGAAAAAAAAATAGAAATAAGAAGGAAATATGTATTATTTCCTTCACACAAAAAAAGTGAAAAATTATAGCTAAGTGCCTGTAATTCTTGTCCTTGTACCATTAAAGGTATTTAGTACTGAAYGGAGCAAAGAACTGTATGATCAGGCACTCTAGACTGAAATCATTGTCTATATACAGGTGCATGGGAAAACTGGGACGTGAGCTTGAATGCGTGGATGCTTAGGCCCAGGGAAAACAGGTCACCTCAGGACAGATAGATACGCTTTAAGCTCTTCTGCTAAGTCCTGGAATCAAACTTGAATCCTCAATAGGACTTTAATTGGTATGTGTATGTATGTGTATTTGTATGTAAATCTCTTATATAAAAATAAATATATGTGTGTGTGTGTATTTATACTTCATAGTTTTGTTCCTTGAATGGGCCATACCATATGTACAACAGATGCAAAGTACTCCTTTCTGAGGAAGTCTGGAGGTCTGAGATGCTGCTCCTGTTACATGAAGGCAGAGAATAATCTTTTTTAAGAATCAACTTTTGAAAAGCCTGAAAGAAGGAGCAGATGCCTTTTAATCCTGTTCTAAAGGGATGCGAGCCGTAAGGATGCTGTTTGCATATCAGCTAGAAACAGTGCCTGTGGCTGCACCAGAAAAACCTGAACTCTTGGAGTAAAGATTGGGGGGAGATGGAAAAAGCAAAAAAGAAAAATAACATTTTTAGGGCTTAGATATGTGCTGATTGTAGCTTTTTTTTTTTTTGTGCAGTTTTGTTTTTGTTGTGTATTTTTGTTGTGCGGCAGCACAACTCTGACTATATGATGTTAATGAGGGAAGCTTCTTTTTCTATGTTTATCTCCAGAAGAAAACAGGAAATTTATCAGCTGATAGGAAGTAGTGGAAACCATGTTTTGGGGATATTATAAAGTAAACAGTGCAGAGTATGGAGCTGAAAATTGATGAATGYTGTTTTCCAGGAATGAAAAATGTAGAAGGCCTCTCATCTTTCCAAAGGACATCAGTGGCAGAAGAGCCAATGAAGGCTGTCCCATCATCTTTTCAATAAGAGATCTTACAAAACGTTCTACAAATATTATTTTTATTATTTGGTTCTGACTCTGCAAGTAATACTCAAATATTTACATACATTTATTGTTTTAATTGCACTGGTGCTGGCTGCTAAAATGTTTACTCTGTGTCTTGAGGATAGCGATTGTTTTTTGCCATATTTGGAAAATGTTAATTAGCTTTATAGTTAAAAAAAATCTTTATGCAGGCACCACTGGTGATACCTTGCACTAGTAAAACTGTTCATATTGGAAAAACTGTTAGTTTAGGAAAACTTCTCTATGATGTTATAAAGAAAACTGAAAAAATCTTTTGGAGTCATAAAGATTTGCCCACAAAAAAAAAAAAAGGGAATAAGGAAAAATGAAAATAAATGAAAATGTAAATTCTTGATTTAAATTCTAGAGAAAGATAATATTACTTCTCTTAGTATACTGTATTACTTCTCTTAGTATACTGTATTTTTTTTTGCTTTTATCCCTGATAAGATATTATTAAGAAAAGAAAGCATATCACAATTGCTTTGCTGCCTTTGGGGCTAGTTGAACATGTAACAGTCCAATAAACAGAACTGAGACCCCTGGCCAAATTAAGAATGTGGTTAACTCCTGTTTCATTCCCTGTTTCATGAGTGGTGGACACCATCAGGTAAAAGGTATATATTTTGAACACTTTCTAAAGCCCCTTACTGATTTTTCTGGTTCAGTTTGGATTAAACTCTACAAAAATGTYAGATGTTATATATAACAGCAGAAGAAGAAAGAATTAGCTGATTTTTGCCTGTGTCAATTTACTAGTAGTATATACACTAGTAATATATACGGTTATCTTAGATCTAGACCTACTGTCCTAGAATGAATAAAATATCCTAAGGGGATTAAAAGATTTTTTTTCTTTTAAATCTTTGTCACTCTATTATGTGATAAATCCAAGAAGCATATGCCAATGAGACTTCCCTTGTGGTAAATATCTGGCCTCCTGTACTAACTAACCTCTCTGCACTAACTGTCTGGCAACACGATGCCTCGGCACAGAGATGCTCTATGCAAACAGAGGTTGTTTTTTGACCAGGGCCGGCAGAGTAAGTGGGAGATGCTGCATCATCTGCGSTACATTGACGTCAGATGATTAAAAATAGGAGTCCAAGTTCCATGGGTAGTCATGGGAGAGAGGTAAGTGCCTCTGCAGAGGTCATCCAGAACACCTTAATTAGAAGGTTAACTGCTTTCTGGAGCTATTAATTGAGAGGTAGTCTCTGGCAGGTGAAATCCATCTCTTACAACTGCACCAGCTCAAGAGAAATGTGAGCAGGATGATACCCGAGTTCTCTTTCAGAGGGTGTGCAGCCCTGCACTGTATAAATGTTAAGAGGTTCTGTGTGTACCTTTTGGAATCAACAACCTGGATTTTTTTTTTGCAATGTAATACCTTGAAATATGTTCAGAATAAATTATTTTAGATGGAAATGAGTCATACTCCTGCATCGAAATGACTTTCTAAAACTGTTCAATAAGAAATAACAGGGAGTCAGTTTTATGGTGAAGAAAACAACACTGAGAGTAAGACTGGTGAGAGTAAAAGCTGCTCTAGCATGACGTCCTTGAGATGCAGTGAAGACTTACYCACACATCATTCTGAACCTGCAAGCTGTGGGTTACAGCATGAAAACAAGTAGTCTGAGAGTAACTATTTCTGGTGGTGATTTGCTAAACTATTGTTTCTAACATCTCTCGGTCATCAGGACAGTGCTGTGGTTAAGAAATTAATTTTGTTTTGGATGCTAGTAGGAGAGACAGATGTGAAAGGCTGCACTACAGAAAAACAGAATTAACTCTTCAGAATCCATTACAACTTGCATCATAATCCAAGACGCTCCTTCAGGCTGAGGCCACTGAGACGTGGTGGGTGCTCCGACATTGTAGATATGGCAGACAATACAAAATAGACGAAAAATGATGGAAAGTAAAAGAGTTGACATGCATGTGCTGTGTGTAGCTCCAGGATTAGCCTTTTATGGGTGGGGAGGAGAAAAGATAAAAGCAGCAATGGATTGTCTTATTTGGCTGGCATTTGCAAATGACAGCAGCACGCACAGCATGGTCTGAGGGATTGGGAGCAGTGCCCTTAATTCAAAATAATTAGGCCTACAGGCAAAACGTTGTGCTGCAGAGGAAAACAACCAACCAACAATGGACACTTGGCCACTTCCTAGTCTTAAGTTGCCCTCTCCAGTGAGAGATGGGTTTCTTACATGGGATCATGTTCCACAGYGGCAAATCCCATGTCTGTTAAATATTTCAGAAATTCAGTCAGAGAAGCAGCATGGGGCAGCCAAACTGTGTCTGTGAACATCCCAACATGAGGCCTACTCTAATGCCCACAAATCCCTGCTCCCACCTGGGATGGCCTTTTTTCTGCCTTACACATTCGTTCTTGCTCGAGCCACAGCAGCACTTGAAATGCTACTCACCTGGTGAAAAAGCAATTTCATCGGGATAATTAAGTAATGAGGCAAGCAATGTTTAATGTATTAAAATAAGTCTTTTCATGTGCTCTAAAAGAACTTTATATTGTTTATGTGGCATGCCTGCAGTCTATTTTAATGAAAAATCCAGGTGCTTCAAATTATATGCTTAGAGAAGTTTGCATAGTGAAGAAGTGGTATTCAGCCCTTAATTAAACTAACTCTATTTAATGAGGAGTTGCTATTGGCTTGTTAGACTACATATAAAAGATAGTTGTAATTGTAATGGCCAGTGGTTACTGGCCATTCTGTGTTAATGTCACTAGGAGGCAATCTTAATAACTAAGTACCAGAAAAGAAATAGTCTGAGAACAAAAAACAAAGAGCTACTGTCTTGATCAAAAAAAAAAAAAAAAAAATCTTATGTACCTGTGTACACTGCACTGATTTAAGTGACTAATCAAGAGGTAAGGCACTGGCAATAAGGATGTAACAAGAAAAACTGAGATAATTCTTCAATAAAATACTACAAATACTTCCAGTCCAACAGGCTTCAGTTTCATCTGAGCACAGGCCTTTCTGTTTTGCTGACTGTATTGGTTTACATAAGGAATCTTTTCATTTCACTTAAAGTAAGGCATTCAGGGATGCGAGTTCACAGCTGAGCAGCAAACTGTCAATGTTTTCATTCTTAGCAGTGAAGGTTACCTAGACTCTAGTATTACAATGAGAGAGAGAGACACACACACATTCACAATCTTCTCTTTCTACATTTTCACTTCCATGAGACAAGTGATTGCTTGCTGTTTGTTTCTAATAGGTTTATCTTTTCTTTCCTACTCTCTTTGTTGATAAGAAGTGGCACAGTGTGCTACCCCAGCTGAACATTTAGCCTTTTTAGTCTGTTATTGTATTGTGGATTATTTGGACTATAGGGAAACATTTTTAACTTGTATGTTTACTTCCTACTCTGAGACATCACTGTTGCATTCTGGCACTTATGCTAGAATTCACCTTTTCATTAAACTTCTGCAGCAGAGAGCAAAATTGATGCAGACAAATTTAAAGGTTTCTAAAAATTTTTAATTTTTGTTCTGACATGGACTGGCATGGAACAAGATTCATGAGAATAATTTTCTTGGTCTGTCATTTTATTTGTTAGCAGACTGTAACACAGCTGCAWGCAGAACTAGTCTGTGGCTTAGCCCTGGTTAATCACAGAATATTCAAGGTTGGAAGGGACCTCTAGAGATCATCTAGTCCAACCTTCTCACTCAAACAGACACACCTAGAGCATGTGGCACAGGGTGGCATCCAGGTGGGTTTTGAAGACCTCCAGAGCAGGAGACTCCACAACCTCCCTGGGCAGCCTGTTCCAGGGCTCTGTCACCCTAACAGTGAAGAAGTTCCTCCTCACCTGGAGACGAAACTTCCTGTGCTCCAGCTTATGGCCATTGCCCCTCGTCCTATCGCTGGCCACCAGTGAACACTCTTTGCTCTCTTCCAATTGCAAGAGAATTCTCCTTTTGTAAAATTTGTGTATTGCCCTCTGGGGCTTCTTAATTTATTCTAAAACATCAAAATTGCTATTTCTTCCCCAAAAAGCACCATTTCTAGACTATAACATGTTTCTTACGCTTATTGGGACTAATGTGAACCTCTTTGTCACTTCATTCACTTGGAGCTCCTTGAGAGGAAGTCTGGATGTTTTCTATGTTTTTTTCTCTTTAGACAGCTGAAAAGAACAGCTCTTACCTGAGTCCAGTAATTTAGCATATAAACTATTCTCTGTTACAATTTTCTATGAGCAATGGCCATGAATGGGAATGAAGGGAATGAACTGGATTTGTAAGTTAAATTTTAGGGCAGGGTAGACATGAAGCACAAATACAAAGTACTTCTAAAAGCCTGAAAAAGCTCTCATAAAMCAGGTTTATTATGAAACAGCACGAACTCTCAGTACAAACATATACTCATTATACTATCAAGTATACTAAGGCACAAACTTCTGCAAATCTTGATGCTCATCTCAAATAGTTGTTGGAGAAGTTGTGTTGTGATGCATTTCATGGCTGTGTGCAAAGTTGGAGGGGGTCTTTCCAAACACCCYCCTTTCACAAATCATTTTGTTTTCCTCTCTGAACTATCTTCAGTATTTATTTTCCTTAAAGKGCAGTTTTTAAAACTGGGCACATTACTAGAGCAAAGGCTTTACCAGTGGAGTGCAGAGAATAAGGACTGAATCTCATGTGTTGCAGGCCATATTCTAATGCAAGAGTGCGATATCCCTATGTCCTTTTCAGCTTGTGACCTTCTACAACCCCTTGAAGTTCTAATAGACTATTTCTGAACTATTTCTAATGTTTTTTTTCCCTAGCTGRGTTTGTAGTGGCAATATGGAAACAAATACCTTGAACTTACCACTGCAGAGTTTTCAATTTRTTTCTCAACCCTCTTCACAGTGATGATTTTGTGTTCTCCTTCTGTCCTCCAAGGCAGTCATTTTTTTTTCTCAGATTCTTGTCCTCTGTAGATTTAATAGCATGTACTTTATAGCATGTACTTTCTGTCCAGATATGAAAATGATATGGTAAATGAGGTTATTGAATAGTATACTGCATCTAGGACATATCCGTACTGAATACTACATCCCTCCATTTAGAAGTTTCTTAATCTCTAAGATCCCATTTCTTCCCGGACAGATGTGTGTGTGCCTTCTTCCCCTGTTCTCCACAACTTCCCCAATAAAACAGCTGCTTCTACTGAGACTGTTTTAGAAGAATCTGTCCAAGTCTCTTAGAACAGCATTAATCAAGAACTACCATCTTGRTCTACAACTACCCCACTGAGACTCAGCTTTAATTGCTGAACGAAAAGTAACCATGTGCAGAAGTTACTTGCATTTTATCATTTTGTGCCAGTATGTGCTTTCTATCGGGACATGGAACTATAGTGATAATGGGTGGYATGCAAAGAAAGGTTCACTGCTTACACAGCTGCTTTTGGGTAATATGCCTATGAGYACAACCCAGCCTAAGGAGAACTGGTGTGGGATCAAATCTCTCCTTCCCCACTCTCTCAAAAAAACAAAAACAAAAACAACACACATTTTGTACTGCAAAGACAGTAATAGGAACATCAATAAGGAGGTAATTGACTGAACCACCATGATCTAAATGTGAATTCCTTATTGACTTTGTAGAAAAGTAGTTAGAGAGTAGTTTGATTCTATGTATTTAGTTGGCTACATTATTCACTCTTGACTGATCATGCAATAAGATWATGTTCAATTAAAATACAATTTCTTTTAGGTGTTCTCAGACAAGTAACTGCAYAAAGGAGACCTCTTTGTTCTTTGGGAAAAGCTTTTGTTTATCTTTTTCTTAGTCTGTCAGAATCTGGTGGGACCAGGAGTTTTGTTTRTTTTTCTAAATGAAGATAAATCAGCGAGCAATGTCAGCTGGTCAGCTAAACTTTACTTTCCACCTTGGCATCTGTGTTATCAGTCCCTTTCTGTTCAATATCCTGATGTACAGGATACTTCCGCAGTCCCTGCTCCAAGTTTCTGTTACCTTTTCCTTATAATAACACTGCCCTCTTCTTTTTACTTTAAATTAGATGCATCATAAGAAAACCTTCTCATCCTCACCCTTCTGCTTTTTCTCAAATTGTAAAATTAATGTCAGTGTCATATGTCAATATGACACATTGTTCTTTCTGTACACATGTTCTGTTTCTAATCATGCATCCTGATTTATCATTCTCCTGAATCTTTTAGTGAAAGGTTTTTTTCTGTTACTCCTTTTGTACAGCCTTCAGTGCAGCAGGCTTTGGTTTTGTTGTTTTGAGTGACTGTTAATAATCYGCAAAAAAACTCACAGCAGTTTAGATGGATTAGTCTGATGTAAGAGCTGGGCTATCTGTTACTATCATGAGTAGTGTTAGTGATTTTTCTTTCTCTTATTTTTGTCTTTCTTTTTCTGAAACCTAAAGCCCCAGATTAGGAAAGCAAGGAAATCTGATCACCAMAAATTCTATAGAGACGCTACAAATCTCTGTAAAATTTGTGAGCAGGTTTCGTTGCTTTCATAATTTGAGGCTTTAGGTTCCTATTTCAAGCAGTAAATTTGAAGTCATTTTAACTGTTTTCCATATTTTCTATATTCAACATCTTATTTCTAAATCAATCTCTAGGATGAGCAATGTTTTCTTCAGGGACAGCAGGAGTCTGGTGGGATCTCAGCAACTCATATGCAGGTTTGGACTATCTTTGACCAAAGTGAGATTAGAAGGAAATAATATTTATATGCTGAAACAAAGAATTTCATTTTTACAGGCCTGCTGTAGTCAGTTGTATAAGAAACCCCTATCGGGACAATACACTTTTAGTTTTGAGCAAAAACAGAAAGAGAGAGAACTAAAATAACTAAACAGTAAAACAAGGCGAAAGTAAAATAGCCACTCCAAAGCAAAATCTCAAATATACAACATGATTTATTCACCAAATATGGGAATTTTCTGTCTTTTTGTTCAACATCACTGACCTTACAGATAACAAGCAGGAGATTCTTTGGYAATGAAAAATGTTTGTGACCTCAGGAGATACATCATCAAGGGCCTAGAATAGCCAGCAAGAGGCTGACCTTCCTTTATAAAACTGATTCTGAATGCCAAACATCAGTGTCTTTCTAAGTGAAAAACAGGGCATCCTGTGTACATTCTTTCTTTCATCTCCTTCCAGGAAATGATATTAGAAGCATAAAAATATACTGAATTTCATATTCTGTATCTGAAAAGAACTGACAAAGAAACATATCCTGATGTTGGTAGAATTCATTTGGGTCTGCTAATGAATAGTCTGTGTTTGTTATGTTTGTCTGAGTATGAGCATGAACAGCGGACATTGCTGTCATTTGGAAAGTTAGATCTTGGGAAAGGAGATTTAGAAGGAGATTTGATTTCCCTTTCCCATGCTACTGCAAAAGTCTTTGTGAAGCTTCCAGTGCAGCTCTAACCAACTCATGAAGCACAATAAGCTATATTTCTGTTCATCTTGGCATATCTCCATTTATTAAAAGGAACTTCAAAGGAGCATTCAAGTGCTTTATATGTCTTCATTTCCTAATGGGGTGGAGAGTGGCCATGGAAAGATGTAGTTTCATTTAAGTACAGCCAGCAAAATATTTTGACAGGACATATTAAATATTGTTTATTTGCATTTGGATAGACGTTTTGCTGCAAGGAAAGAAAAAAGTGGGAATGGAATGAACTGCTTAAAAATTACAAGCCTAAAGAAATAGTTTCACTATCTTTCCTGAAGGATCAARTTGAAGACATGTTCCTCTGTTAGAGCCCATTCGCTTCTTTTTCACTATTATAGTCAATAAAATTAAAGATATACAAATTCTAGGGTGAATTTCAGATGTCTAAACATACACGGCAATTGCAATATGAAGTGTCTTGTTTAGTTTTCCATTAGAAAGATGCCCTGTAGGTGCAGCATGTTTTGTTGTCAAATATGACATCCCTATGAAGATCTCAGATACTCTAGWGCATTGCAAATGGCAGCTTGAGTTTAGGTGACTGAACTGAGCCCTTGATGACTCAGTTATCAGTACTTCTGTTTCTCTACATTAAAGATTTTGACTGTTATATGCCAGAACTGCACTTCTGTTACAGTTATAGACCAGTGACTGACTCACCCTCATGCCAAAATTTGATTTATACAGCTAGATCTCTCTCTTGCTTATCAAAATCCATCTGAGCTCCCTTGYTGCAATAAAAATCATATTTAATTATCCTTCTGTTCATGATTTGTATGTTATAGAGTAACTTTTCAACCTATTTCTAATGCTCTGATCTTCAAAGTATCTAGTTTTCCTACATCTGAAATGCCTGCCTATTTTTCCCTTAACAATTCCAAACAGTTTTCTTGTCAGGCAATTTCACTTGCATGGTTTTTAAGTCAAGGTGAAAATAGAGGAGTTTATTGCTAAAGCCATTCTTTAAGTAAACTCATCAGTAATGTCACCAAATTGATATACCTCTTACTGTTTCTTGTTCCYGTCTTTTAGTCTTTTATCCATTTTTCATTTCTTATTTCAGTATACTTTTTTCCCTTTTTTTCCCCCAACTTAAATAATTTTTCCAATTCATTGTCTATCAAATACTTACCTGAAATTCAGACTAAATCAGCACTACAATTTTTCCTTTGTCTAGGAAAMAAAATATATCTAATTAAAAGAGATGCCAGGTTTTTCTGGTGTATTCTTCTGGTGTGTACTTCTAGTAATATTATATGATATATTATGCCACATTATATGATATCTTGTGCCATGAAAATGAAAATTTTTATATTTGATAGGGTACTATTTCCTTAGAAAACTCTCCATTCCCTCCTCATCAATGTTTTCACACAACTGAGTTACCATAATTTGTCTTTTTCCAGCACTTTTCCCTCGAAAAAGACTTGCACATAGGTGCTACATTTACTCCTYTCTCTTAATTTACTACTAGTTTGGACTTGATCTAAACTTTAAACAAATTTTTGATTCCAATATTTGTTTTTCTTGCCTAGATAGAGTTTCTCATTTTGGTTAAATAAAAAGGAATGGTGAAAAAAAAAAGTTGTTTCATCACATGGCAGCTTGGCAGTCAAATATGTGCCTCTGAATTTGTGTGAATTTATTTTCTTTAGTAAGCAGAATACTTTGCTATTTTTAGCTATTAAAGTAGAAGTACATTTACCTTCATTCTCAGTTCAGGAGAACTTACACTGCAGTCTTACCAACAAGTTCATGTAACCTCACATACTTATTGAACAGCATAACAACATTCACTTTCACAGTGTTTGAATGCTTCAGGGTTGAGGAATGAGCTGACAAATTGATTTTGTATAAAAGTTAATAGAAAATATGCTGTCAGCTGTATAATGTAGAATATGTAAAATCAGTCATGCTTAACTGAAGATGGTCATGAAATTATGAAGTATTTTTCRTATGGATAAACCGAAAGATAAGAGTTGTCATTAAATGCAGGAAAGCATCTTTCAAAAATTTAAAGTTTTATACAGGCAACAGCACATTTGGCGAATCAGAATCACACAACTAATCAAAGAACTTTTGGAACAACTTTTGAGAGATTTCAAAAATGCATCTCCCAATGTTATGTCTGTGGATAACTGATGTATCAAAAAAATAAAATAAAAAAGCATTCAAAGAAGATAAAATTATAATAGGAGAGAATTATTTTTCTTGCCTTTGTGTTCTGGTGGAAGAGCTCAAGAAGATTCTTGTTCTTTGCAGACAATATGTCAGAAGATCTGTTTTGTATCAAAGTGCTGGCAGAACCTATTCAGTAAAACGAACAGTAACTAATCACTGCTGCTACATGTTGTATGTCCAAGAGATCTAATGGAATGGTAAGATGCAATACCTGAGTTATTTAACTATGTTCTTCAACTGTGAGCTTAAAACCCTTTTCATATAGTAGGTCAAGAAAGTGGCTGATAATCCACCAAATTTAAAATACTCCAGGGAACTATCAAAAAAAGAATTAGTGGATGCAGACAAATACGGTAGGCAGGGGAATAATGAACACAGCTTTTGTAAGGAAAAGTCAGGCCTCATTTTTCTATTAAGAGTTCTTTGAAGAAGTCAACTAGTGTTTTGGCAAAAGAAATTTATTTATGTGGTCTACCTGGATTTCTAGAAGATATTCAACAGATGGCCTAAGCAGAGGTTCTTCAAGAATACAATTTGCTGCAAGAAGAAAATAGACATGTGAGACATGGTTCACATAGCATTTCATTGCTGAACATAAAATCTAGAGTAAAGGTGGGCTCAGCAGAGTTCTCAGCATGTTTCATGACATTTGTCTGAACAATTTTGTTATAAAGTTTTATAACTTGATTAACATTTGCACAAAATGTCATTTATTTTGTCATTTATTCTTCTTCCTGCTTAAATATTTCTTTTTTTCCCATCCAAAACAGTTTCCTCCTATCCCTTTCTTAACCTATGTTTTCTTTTTCCATTTTTTCTTTTTTTTTTTTTGTTTCCAGCTAAATCAATGTGCTTATGTTCAGTCTGTTTCTAAAGGTTTCTTTATTCAATTACAGGATTTCTTTATCTTTTTACTGACTAGAAAGAACTATCTCAATGTTTCTAACTTTAATGACTTATTGATAGCCATGCCTCATCAGTACCCAAGGCTGCACTGCTCTTACTTGAAAGCAATGAATGACAATGAAATTTCCCTTCCCTCTCCCTCTTCCTYGCCCTCTCCCTTCCCTTTTACCTTCTTCTGGGAAACTGATGTAAAATACCTTACTGCAGGCAGAGGACACTTTTGATCCCATGGGTTACAACTTCTAAGTACTTCTCTTGGACAACAGCTTCTATACAATCCAGGACATAATCTTTTATAAATTTTAATAAAAATTCTGTTCATAAGTGTTTCCTGAAATTCTCTAAAAAAATGATTCCACTTCACACACTACTGTCTAACTAAATTACCACACCTAGCACTCTTGAGGTCTTTAGGAAAAGCCCATATTAAAGATAAACATGAAAATAGAGTTCCTGCCTAAAAGAGTTTAGAAATTAAATTCTCTCTTCTTCTTAATTTACAAATAATTTTATTTTTTATACAGCTTGTTTCAGCCAAAACTAAGACCTTCCTTGATATTATGACTCTTCTGTCTACCTATACTAATAAATACTTTATTTGTTTTCATWTACATAGCTGATATTTTTGAGGTTTTTGAATCTGGCAATCTGCACTGGTGATAAATTGTTCATGGTGCCAGAAGAACCACATTAAAACATCCCATCCAAAGTGCCATAACATGTGTGGTAAGTCATCTACACCTACTGATGGATCTTAATGGGATCTYGTCAATGCCTGTAAATGCCTTATTTAGCAGGGGAGAGAGAGTAGAGGAAATGGGTCAGACTCCTTCCCAGTGTTGTCCAGTGAAAAGACAAGAGGCAACAGGCAAAAACTGAAGTACAGAAAATTCCATCTAAACATAGTATGCTTTTACTGTGAGGATAGAGAAACACAGGAGCAGGTAACCCAGATTGGTGGTGTAGTCTCCATCCTTGGAGATATTCACATCCTGACTGGACTTAGCCCTGGGCAACCTAGGTCTAGGTGACCCTACTTGGACAGGAGAGTTAAACCAGATGATCTCCAGAGGTCCCTTTCCAACAGTAGTACAAAGTAGAGCAATTTTGTTCTCTGTAATCTATTTTCTTATAATCCTTTTAATCTATTTTCTTATAATCTGTAATCAATTTTCTTATGTATAATCTAATAAAAAGATTCTGTATATTTATTTGTTCAACCATGAATGTATAAATACAGAAGATAAAAAGGGTCTTTTTTCTTAATGTAGGATAAATATATGGACATTTTAATGTAACTGTTTCTTATTTATCAAAATATTCATTATCCTTTATTATATCTATTGTCAATTTATATTGTTACAGGTGGAATAAGTTCAGTGTCTAACTTAGAAATACCAGATCAGTGATACTGTGTGTGGGAACAGCATCTTTATTTCATCTTTCAAGAGCCTTTGATGTTGATTTGAAGAAGTATTGTTATGGACATGGGAGAAAAGGAAAGAATATTTTCTCAGTGAGCCAGACCTAATTACTGAGGTCAGAAATGTTCCATTTTAGATTACTCAAGTTGTTTGTGTTATGATCTTTCATGTTTCCCAGTTCAGCAAGACTGTACTTGTTCCAAGACAACCATACTGTAATTTGAAATATTATCGCATCTGAATTCTGGTAATAGTTTATGTACTTAAAAAGTATACATGAAGTAAAAATGAAGAGGGGAGGAATTTTAAAAATGYGTCTAAAAATTCTTCTATTTCTGGTATATTTCCATGGATGTTATTTGACACTCTGTCCTTTGAAGGGGACATCAGTTTAAACCCAAAACTTTACCACATAGTATTTTCTTTTTCTTTATCCTGCATTTTATGACATGTCTGATGACTGTCATCATCAAAATCTCATTGAAAATTTAATGACTTATCTTCCTAAACAACTGCTAAAACTTTTAGTTATTTCTAGCTAATCTTTCTAAAACAAATTAATCAAAAAGTCCCTAAGAAAAATACTTGTATAGAGCCAAAGCAGAGAGGCAGTCAGTGACTGTATCCAATAAACAGAACAAGGAAACAAGTAGTTGCTCAAAATTTGTATTTCAGATTATGAATATATGAAAGTTAAGAATGCTGTTTTATTCACATATGCCCATTTAAAACCTGAAACTGTAAATTCTCAAAGAAAGATGTCTCTCTAGTTAAGACCTGAAACTGTAAATTCTCAAAGATGTCTCTCTAGTTATCCAGACCTGATACACCAAATAGAAAATTATTTAATTTGATAGTATTTAAACAAGTTTAGATGACTTCAAACATTTAAAAGACACCACAAAATGGCTGCCTGTCTTATAATTAGCTTGTGACCCAATAGAACAGTATGAACCTGAAAGATTACCATAATGCCCACTTGAAGTACCATAACTTGATGCATAACTCAAATATAAAAGCACTATGATGAAAACAATTGGGGTTGCTAAGAGACAAAAATACCACTGAAAGTAAATTGCTACTTGCCTTTATCTGTTTATTCAAACAATAAATTTATAGTGTTCTCTTATTACTATGTCATATACTCACACCAACATCTGAGATTACACCCTGAGAAGTTACAATTTCGACACACATATAAATAATAATAACATTCCTTCATTTAAACTTTACACAGTTTGAAAAATGACTAAAGATTCAGTCATAGGAATTCATATTTGCCATAGACAGTCAATGTTTTCAATTATATATTGAAATGGCTGACATTTTAACTTCAGTAAGAAGGCTAATAGGTCTTTGTGCCTTATGCCTGAAGAGTAATTGTTATGTAGTAATGTTTTTTTCCACAGAAGGAAAAAATTGCTTTCAATCTGTAACACTATTGTTCAAGCACGTTTAGCAGGCTGAATTAAAAACCTGAGAACTAATGGAAAACAGCTGATGAATAAAATAATCACATATCAATTATTGCTTAACATGCATGATTTTAAAATATTAAAAATCTAGGAAAAGAAAGCTTCCACATTGTTTGTTCATTTATCTTCTCTTACTTTAACCTGAATTCTCACATGTTAATTACTGAAACAGAAAAGCATTGCAGGCCTCCAGACCTGCCACCGGCTCAGGTGCTTCTGCATCAAATAAGCTGCAACAGAGAAGGCCTTTGTGCTATTTTGCTGACCCTGATCATGATAGCTCCGAGCACCTCTCAGCTTTATTGTTCTGACTATAACAATAGCACTCTATGAGACAGCAAGATACTGAGATTTTTTTTAATTTATTATTATTATTTTTTTCTAGTGGGAAGCTGAATCTGGCACAATCAAGATTTCAGGTGCTTCACTAGTGAAATTCCCATACTTGGCCGTGTGCCTTATATCCTTGTTAAAGTACATCATCTGTAAGACGCCTAGGGTCTGCCTGTGGGGTAAAACATGGTAAATAGGATGTATATTAAATGTCACTTCTCCTAGGCTGAGGTGCCTGATGTAGGATTTAGGAAAGTGCTTCTCTCCACATGAGACTCTCTTCTCGAAGTCCTTCCTCTTTTTTTTTTTTTTTTTTTGTGCCTGATGTAGGATTTAGGAAAGTGCTTCTCTCCACATGAGACTCTCTTCTCGAAGTCCTTCCTCTTTTTTTTTTTTTTTTTTTCCTAAAGCAGAGTGGAAACAGTTATTTATTTTTAAATCTGAGTCTTCAGCATTATGCTGCCATTCTTCTGTAATATGTTAACACTTACTCATGGCCTGGCATCCTCAGGTTTAATTTCCTCTTGTACTCAGGTGGATTCAAGCCTCTTTCATTCCTAGGGACATCCTCATTTTAAGCTATTCTAGGTCTATCACATTCTCCAATCCTCCAGATTTTGGTTTTCTGCATGAAGTGTTTCACTGGGCATCACCACTGAACACAGATGGAACATGATTTTCTTACCTATCCAGCTCAGGGGGGCGTGGGTAATTTAGTTGCAAATACTTTTTGGCTTTGCTGCTGCTATGTTAAATGGAAGCAAGAATAAGCCCTATAATTCTCTAGACTATAATTCCCGTATTCCACTTCTCAGCTTCRGTTTATCACTAATTACAGTCCTCTACACGCAATTAGAGGTCGTGATATTTTAACTAAGGCAGCAACATTTCCTATGCGGGAGAAACTGTATGGAGCCGACGGTGGTGGTGCCCAGCACCTTTGTGTGGTGAAACTCTGTTAACAATGCAGCAAACAACCTCACATCAGGAAATGCAACAGAAGTTAGGGGCTGGGCGTAATTTTAGACCTTTTACTTGGATGTCAGGGACCCAGAATCTCCTTGGGGAGCAATTGAAAGCAGTTGTGTAAGGGGCCTCCCTCACTCCCTTGCTCTGCACAGCACCTGTGCTTCAGCACAAAGTTAAATGCTATAAACAAGTAGAGTGAATACTCCCATTTTTATTAAATGTAGCAGAAATGACAAAAAAAAAAAAAAAAAAAAGAAAAAAGAAAAGCCGAATTATCTTGTGATGATGCCCCAATGGGCATTCAGTGCAGTGTCCTTGCTATAACAGAAGGGAGTTTCATCTGATAAGATTACTTCTACCCTCTGCCAAAAATATAGATGGAGATAAATGTGAACAAATGTCCTAAAAGAGGGAAATCTTTAGGACTTTGCACCAGATTGATCTTTAAACAGTGAAAAACTTCCTGAATGGCTGGAAGCTGAATATTTCAGCTGTCAAGAGTTGTGTATCCATTTTGCTGGTGGGACTAAAGCCCTTCATGAGGAGAGTATCCCACATTCCAGACCACTTCTAGAGCAATTGTGTGCCTGAGCTACAGAACTTGTCATCCGAGCAGTCCCCTGCCTTCTTTTCTGTGACTCTAACAATGCCAGGCCCAGAATGGCCAGTGATATGGTCACGACAGGATGCTTCATCCATCCATTGTGTGTTCCCTTGGTGGCCAGAAAAAAACATCCCCTTGCTCCCACCTGTTTCTGGTGACTGTGGGCACAGCCCAGCCCTTATGGAAGTGCCAAAAAAGTTGAGTTAGTTCATTGTCTCACTCCAGCTGTTGTGAGTATGTACAAGGCTGTTCAGCCAGTGCCCAAGGATAGCACTGCCAAGGGATTTCTACTCGCTTCAAGAGCAGAATTATCCTCTCAGCATTTTCATCATGTTCTTTGCTTGGTTTTCATTCTTTAGCAAAAAGGAAAATAATTTTACTCTTTGTTACTTGCTGTGGTGAAATGATGTGGCTAAAGTAGTGAACTAATCAGCTGTGATCAGTGACAGCTAAGGTGAACTCTATCTGTTCTGGATTTTCTCACATAGCTCAAGTCTTCAAAGACGACACTTGAGACTACACTGAAATTGAGGTGCATTTTCCTACTAGCAGGAATATAGTGACATGCTTATACCATGGTACACAAGAATTTATATAAAATAACCATTTTCTAAAGCTATTGTGACTAGAGATACTTGTATGAACACACTTGCTCCCCTTTTTATCTCTATTAAACCTATGGATTCTTCCATAACTGTGGCAAAGTGTCACAGGATGAGTATGGTGAAAAAGAAAATATTAATTTGTGATAGACTTACATTACTCAAGACAATATTACTGTTTAAATAGTTTTCATATCTCAGAACTTTTCATCTGTAACGTGCTAGATCTTATGAAGTCACAGTTCTCTGAAGCATATTTCTGCATAATAACCGAATCCTACACATTTTTATACTTTTCATTGAAAATAAAAACCCACTTCTGATTAGGATATGGAGTAGAAATGAAAAAGAGATAGTCTGAAAGACTCATATTTTTAATAGCATTTCCCTAGCTGTAATTTTTATGGGGATAAGGTAGAGTGGAGGAAATCATCAATATAGAATAAGTGAACTGTGGACATGAAAATGAGAAAAAAAAGTCATACCATGTTGTTTTGACTCTGCCTCATTTAATTTTTAGTATATGAGTAGAATCCTTGTATACTGTGGATGCTTCCAAAGTCTTGCACTCAGTATAGTACTCTGCAGCAGGGGGGTTTCAACTGCCATTGCTTGCAGTGGGCTTAGACAAAGGTGCAAACAAACAGTTTAAAATTCTTTTTAATTCTAACAAAAAGTTATCTTAAAGCACTGGAAGGAGTGAAAAGCGAGAAGTTCTAGAATTTAATTTGAAGTTTTCTGATAGAAAATAAGGACTTGGAAAGGTCATGGGAATCTTTCTAGGCAAATCTTTTTGTATGTATAAAAAATGTGATATATCACATATTATACCTTACTTCTTTTTTATCTCTGAATGAAAAATACTGTTTTGAATATACTGAATGGCTTTGAAAGGTTTGGTAAAACAGCAATATTTTCTGTTTTTTAATCTTTTTTTTTTCTTCTCTAAGCTTTACAGAGATAGTAACGATAAATGCCATGAAACTGCCATGTCTTTGTTTTTAAAAAATATAACAGTGATCCTAGGGTTTTTACCATGAATTTCTTTCCTTGATAATTTTATTCATTACAGGCTTAATAATATGCAAAGGAAAGATACTGGTATATCTATTCACTTATTTCCAGGGCACTTAAAAATTACAAAAAGCATGTAAATTACCCTAAAATAATAACATGTTACACAAGATTAGATAATTATGTTGCATTTGCAACTACTCTGATTTTCCAAATGACTCTATAAATTCTCCAAGTGCTATTTCACAGATCTAACTGCATGTAGTGTAATTACATGTAATTGGAAAGGAATTGCGAAGGAAATAGGTATCTCTTCACCTTCACATGTTTTTTTCTATCCCTCCACAAACATATTTAAAGCTTTCAAGTATACGAGAGAAGATTGCAGAAATCTCATTAAAAATTTCCTTCTCAGTTAATTAGAATATATTCATTGTCAAAATATATGTAGGACTTTTACAGTGTCTTTCAGAAAGCTGCTGCATCTTTAATGCGGAGGCCCAGTACTGTAGTATGTTACTGAACACTCTATACCCAGAGCAGCCATTTGGTTGACCTACAGCTCATTAGAAAATACCTTTTGCATTAGAAAGGCATTAGAAAATGCCTTTTGCCCAAAATTTCAGGATTTAGAGATTGATCTTCACTCTATAACATACTAGAATTAATATAATATTTAAAGGAAAACTTTAGGTAAGCCTACCCTAGCTAAAAATCTTCAGTATTTGCTTTCGGTACAGAGCAAAACGGTCCAATGCATGATTTGGAGTAACGATTTGAAGCCAGATTTCTCATATAGCAAGTAAACATATCCACTTTTGTGAAACTGAAACAGCAACGTACTCTCTCTTATTTCTTATTTCCCTACTTTCTTTTGACCAAAAATTTAATCCGAAATATAATAAACCTTTTCAAAACAGGAAACCATATGAAACATTTTGATTTCATTAAAGAAACAGTTCAGCTCCAGTTGAGGTTGCAAGAATATATTCTCTCCAGGTCTTTTCAGCGCACCATCTGCTTTTTTAAAATATGTCTCAAYGAAGAATTCCACTCTTTTTGTTCTTGACATATCCATTGATCGGTACCTTCGGGGTACTCTGCTGCTGCTTCTGTTAATGCCAGAGCATCATTCCCTTTAAAAGCCAACAGCAAGTATAGCTATGGCCCATCAAGGAAAACTGCTTTAATGAAGTGTGACAAAAATAAAATATTTGAAGACATTGCAGACCAAAATCAAAGATTTTTTAAAGATTCAGGGTGACATAAATTTTAATGAATAATTTGATTGTATCAACAGGATACTCTACTGTATGTTTATTTGAGTCTAATGATTATCTTTCATATCTATCAGGCATTCCTTCCAGCATGCTAGAATTTAATTTATAATAATTTGTTTTTCATTTTTCTCAGAGAAAACTGATCTCTGGTCAAGGAAATTAATGTGAAAAATGAACTGTCAATATCAATACTGCATTTGTATATCAAGTGTGAAAGTCTAAAGAGTAGGTGGCTACAAAAAGTCATAACTGCCTATGCCCAGGGCATAGACAGCCAATGCTTTCCATACAAGGTAGAAGTGTCAAGATGCATGTCTTGACAGAGTTACATCTGCCTGGAACTATAAGCTTGTATTGAAAGGACTGAATTTCCTTCAGTTTCCCTGAAGTTTTGAAGAATGAAAGACATCTTTTTACAGAAAAACATAGAGGACATTACTTGATCCTTTTCTTAAATCAAGAGTATAGTATTTCCTATAGAAAACAAGAAAAGTATGAAAGATGCATGTGGAAACTAACTTTTTTTTGCTTAGGATCTTATTTCAACAATTTTTGGCTCAAAGCTGTGGTGCGTTTCATAGTGCTATTTATACGTGAAAGGCTTACACATGTTCGTAAGTGATAAAGCGTGATTGAAGTGAATTCATCTTTCATGAGTAAGGAAATTATGTGATGTAAATTCCAGCATCTGCACGTGCAAGTAACAATCTTTGAAAACTGTCGGAGCAACTAAGGAAGTTGTAGAGTGAAAGGGATTTAATGCTTACAGAAGGCTYTTGTCATCACACACGTGAAGTCATATACATTGCTGCCATGGAAAGATCATTTTGAAAATCATCTGAAACAAAAGAAAGTGTTTTTGTTGCACACCAATGTTTTATGCAACTCTCATATGTCTGAAAAAGTATTACTATTATTAATAAATAATGTGATAAATGTAATTTTAACACTTTAAAAGGACTTGGCAACAACAGGCTTTTTTCTTTTAAACAAAAAATAAATTTTATGATCCTTTCACATTAAAAAGAAATATTAAAATGAAGATTTCAATGCTTTCCAATTTTTTCAATTGAAATATTTATCATGCATTCTAGTTTGAAATCTCAGTTGAATGTAATTTTCTTCACAATCTTTCTATAATAGTTTTTTTTTTTTTTTCTTCAACTAGAAGCCCTGGTCGATTTATTCCTGCTGTGACAGGGATGATATCTGAGAAGAATTTATCCCCAAACCCATCAATACTTTTAGCGGTCTCCTTCAAGGCTAATTTTACTCCCCAAAGCTAAGGTRTCTTAGGTTCCTAATTGGTATATGTATGTTGAGGAATTTTGATAATCTTCTAATTTTGTTTAAAAACTCCAACTTCTGAAAATTCCATGACATGCCTATTGTACTCCATTAGTCAAACACATATTTTGAAAGATTTTTAGTAATAATTGTGCATTTATATAAACACTTCTTTAACCTCATATTACCCAACATGTGTATCTAATAATGATATATATAATTTGGTATTTTTATATTTTGTAAATAATATCATTTATTTAAGTTTATATAAATGCTGTTCAGCAGAGGGATTTGGGTATATGGTAATTCTTTTTGATTTGTTAGTTTGAAGCTTTGAGTATCCTTTGTTTCTTAGGAGACACATATAAGAATATAATAAAAACACATGTTCTTTTACAGTTTAAGAATTTTAAAACCTTTGAGTGTGAAATTTGTTTTTTTCCTACAGTTGACTGACAGCAAAATCAACATTCAGATGCAGAGATTCATTCTTTCTCTTTTAAAAAATACCAGTTAGAAAAATAAAAAAGATATTTTTGAAAGCTTGAAGAGATATTGTTTTATTGATGACAATAAATATTATATAATAAAAAACAAATGTTTACCTTATCTTGCATGAGCCCTTAAATACTGGATTAAACTGTGCATGTTCAGTAATCATTTGGTATACATTTCATTTTTATACTTACTCCAAAAATGAAAATAAGGAGAATGTATTTATTGAATGTATTTATTGTTAAGTCCCCAGTATTTTGATATGTCCTCCTCTGACAACGGAATTCTCTGAGATCAGAAATTTTAATCTGATATAATATTGTAATAGCTTATAGGATGGCATAGGAATGAAAAATATTTGAAAAAAATGAAAAAAAAGAAAAAAAATTATTCATTCAATACAAGTGGCCTCACTAAAACTGAAGGAAAAAAGAAACCAGAATAAAAAAAAAGCAAAAAGCAGATACAATCCTGTTTGACTCACTTGCTAATAATAATCACTCAGGGTGTAAGAAATGTAGAATCAATTTTTAGCTCAGTTACCAAAATATTCTTAAAAGTATCTTCCTCCTCCTATGCAAGTGGCCAAAGAAGCAGATGTTGAATTATTTATAGACTCTCCTGCTGTTGACATTATTCTACTGTCTGAAAACAGTTAAGTATTCTCTAAGAGCACGTAGAGGGGCACTGAGATGCAAGTGTCTCCCCTTTGAGAGGTCTGAACTACTGGGGTAAAGCATCATTCCTTTTTCTTTCCCTCTCTCCTCATTAAATATTTCACAGAAAACCTGAATYATGCCACCAATTAAATTGAAATGTCTCTACAAGGATGCCTGACTATCTAATGATGATGCAGATGAGGATGATGGAAAGTGTTAGCTTGCTTATATTCAGTTGAACATGGAACTCCCACATTCAAAATGTGTTCTATAACCTTGAATATTATGACCAAAAGGCAACTTAATTCGGAGGTTTCGGTCTAAGGCTGATATCTTCATTTGGTGCTGTGACCGGTGTGACTAGACTTGTTTCATGGGATGTCTAGTCAATACAGAGCCACTGGAACTTGGAGAGCAAATCACTTGCCTTTACAAACGGATTTAGTGCCACATCCTCGATATTGACAGGATACTGCAATAACACATGGCCATCATGGCCATATCCTCTTGGAAGGATAACTAGAGATTGGGATGATATCATGAAGTACTTCAGTTGGCATTTGATAGCTGACCATGAGCAAACGAATCAAACCTTCGCTATCTATTTGAAAATGACCTCACTGCTCTGTGGCCTCTCTTGAGCACAATGACTCAATTGATTGTAATGAGACCTGAGATACCTACATGCATCCAGTTTTTGATGCTTTAAACTAGAACTAGCTCCATCTCCCTGTGGAGCTCTTCTGGCCTTTCTGCAGGAAAGAGATCTGTGGAACTCCTTCTGCAGGAACTCGTATCCTTTAATTTTATTTGAGAATCAAAGTTATTCAAGAGATATGACACAAATTTCTACTGGTAATAGAATCCATATTTTGATGAATAGTAAAATCAGCATAACATTTTGTCATGTCTGCAAAAAGTAAACAAAAGTTTGAAAATAAACTGTTACAATAAGCGACTTTTGATAATTTTTGAGAGGCGCATGCAGAGAAGTAATTATAGTCTGATTCCATTTTTAATTAGAAAAAGGTGATCTATAGCACTTCAGGAAAATTCAGAATGAATGCTACTCTAAAAATTGTTGCTAACACTAATCAAGGTAGGAAAACAAGCATATRGAGAAGGCACTTTAGAAAAGAATGTGATGAAAGACATCACAGGGTGGACTATAGGAGAAAGTGAAAGTCACATCTAGATCTAGTAGACAAGCAGTGAGAGTTAAGTGGTCAGAGCTCTCTGTCATGCAGGACAGTGGTTGAACCACAAAGGCCTTCAGCATTCCACAATGTCGCTTGTGATTCTGATGTTCAGCGAGAACTGAGTGCTATTAGGGAGAATCTATATTTTTGAAAATAGAGATTTATTTTTATTTTTGGACTTTATGAACCAGTTCTAAAAATTAGGTTCATAGCAGATCATTTTACCCAGTTGACTCTAAAGGAAAGGCCTTCCTCATTCTGCTAAAGTGAGATTTGATGTAGGTGGTACACTGAGGCACATAACTTTCACCCAAGACACAAGATTCAGTTCATTCWCAAGCAGAAATCTATATATGGGTTAACTTTCTGTAAGGTTAGTGAGTTGAATCAGTTTACCAAGGAATCCGCAAGAATTGCCAAAGGCAGCAAAGGCTGAGAAAGAATACATGGTCAAGGGATGAAGGGCTAGTGCTAGAAAAAAATGATATATATTTGTGTACAACACCCTTTAGTGTTGAGGCCTGAAGAAGTTAGTTTCTCTATTTATCTCCTTGTTTAGCTCTTCACCAAGTGTTTTAACAAAATGATTCTCAGTCAAAATAGCCACAGGCATGAGGCAGGCAGTTGCAGCCTGCTCAGTCCATCCTCTCCACATGGAATGGGATTTAGCATAATGTCTGCAGAATAAGGTGACATTTTGCATTACGTAGACAGGAACAAAAAAATCACAGAAGAATGAAACATTTAGGGTTATTCTAAAATGAAGTACTTCAGAGTTTCAAAAAACATGCTAACATGATAAAATATTACCATTTGATGTCAACTTTGATTTAGTTAGCTATTGTGTTTTTTTTTTCCTCTTCATCTGGTACAGAATTAAGCAGACATTATTCATACAGATGTACTTTTGAAGTCACTTGTATATTTTATGAAGCACATACCATCTTTGAAGAAAAGACTATTGTCTCTAGTCCTTTCTAAATATTATATCATATTGTGGTTATAAAATCCAAGCCAAAGAAAATAATCCAGAATTTGAGTATTAGGATATATCCAGGATAGATGAGTATTAACATCTCTGGTTTTGCAGGTGGAATACCTGAAATCCCCAGAGACTGTAGCATTCACTCTTGGCCAAACAGCCCTAGCCAAGTGGGATTTTGCCTCAGTTTTCTGGCTCTTGACATAATGCTCAATGGTCTGTGCTTCCTCTTCTGTAAGAAGTGTCATTACAGAAGTATAAGCTGATAAAATTTCAAGTACACTTTATGAAATGAGTTTCCTTTTCCTGAGGCATGGATCTGGGAAATTATCCTAAGCAAACAAAAGATAGGAACTGATTTACACTGAATTTTTACTAATGTCTATCGTATTTTTATATTCTAATTTTTATTTGAATTTTCAGCTGCCTGCAACAAATTTGAGTATGTACATAGTTAATTCATCTCTTAAAATACAAAATGCATCAGACTTCCATCTTACCCTATGGAAAGATTGTTTATTGTCTGGTTTCCAAGGAAAAAAAGGCTGCATAGAAGCAACCTCTAGTTACATCTGTCACAAACATATCTTTACTCTTGTTAGTTTTACCTCTCACTGTAGTATTTCCATGATCAACAATTTGATTTATTTCCCTCAGTTGCCGTTCTTTTCCTTTATAGGCAAAAACATTGTCTACAGGCTCTGTTCCTTTTATGTATAGTATGGCTTGTCTGTTTCTATCTATGGGATGCATTTTAAATTGTCAGATGAAAAAGCATTTCATGAAATTCTTGAAAAACAAATTCAAATGAAATGAAGCTTCTGACAGCTAATGAAACATCTCATTTTGGGAATGTTTGTATGAAAAGGAAATATCATGTTTGAATTTTCCAAAATACTACATGATTAACTGAAATGTAAGTGTAGTCTGCTCCTCTTTCAAGGCACCACTACAAACAGAAGGAAGAAGGATAGGTCTGCCAGAGACATTCCTGCTTAATCACGGGTAAGTCACATCACTCTTCTTTGTCTCCATTCTTGGTTATAGACTGTAGATAATTCAGATCCCATAAATACTTGCCATGCTTAGAAATATTTCCTTGTAATCCTTTCTTAAAAGTGGATAAAGAACAAAGCCCAGATAGGGCCAGATATTTGTTTACATTAGCTTTTATTTAATTTTTTTTTTAAATCAAAGTTTTCAAGTTTTGTTATTCTTTCCATAGAAAAACCTGAAATGCTTTATGTAAAAGAAATCTATACACAGAATCACAGAATATTTAAGGTTGGAAGGGACCTCTAGAGATCATCTAGTCCAACCTTTCTGCTCAAGCAGGCACACCTAGAGCATGTGGCACAAGGTGGTGGCCAGACAGGTTTTGAAGACCTCCAGAGAAGGAGACTCCACAGCCTCCCTGGGCAGCCTGTTCCAGGCTCTCATCCTCACAGCAAAGAAGTTCTTCCTCATCTGGAGAGAGAACTCCCTATGTTTCAGTTTATATCCATTGCCCCTTGTCCTATCACTGGTCACCAACGAGAAGAGCCTGTCCCGTTCCTCCCTGCATTCTCCCTTCATGTACTTACACATGTTAATCAGATCCCCTCTCAGCCTTCTCTTCTCCAAGCTGAACAGGCCCAACTCACTCATTCTCTCCTCATAGGAGAGATGTTCCAGTCCCCTAATCATCTTTATTGCTCCCAGATGGACCCTCTCGAGAAGCTCCACGTCCCTCTTATACTGGGGAGCCCAGAACTGCACACAATACTCCAGGTGCGGCCTCACCAGAGCTCTCCAGTATAAGCTGCCTAGTTTCCCTCTACCATCAACTTTTGAGACAGGTACTTTCTAGGGTACTTCAGGTTCCTTGCCTGAGACCCACCCACCTACCTGTATAAAAGCTTTGGCTTTATAAATATAAAGCTGGTTGGCTTTACATCTGTGGGTCCTCCTATACATGATTTTCAGCGAAGTATTCATAGTTGGTTCACTTTCTGGCAGAGACGAAAATCCTTCAGAAAAAAAAAAAAAAGGAAAATGGGCAGAAGTATGTGTGCAGATCTCACAATATTATGTTATACATCTCAGTGATAGTGACCATTTGCAACTTTCTGCTTTCTAGGCTTAGATGAAAATCCTTCAGAAAAAAGGAAAATGGGCAGAAGTATGTGTGCAGATCTCAGTGACAGTGGCCATTTGCAACCTTCTGCTTTCTAGGCTTAGTGACTAAAAATAATTCTCATCAATATTTGCTTCTTCTTCATCAACTTGTACCTACAAGTGTTTCTTGATACTAAGGCTTCATTTTCTGATCTCTGTATTGCATCTCTATATTATCCTATATTATCAGACAACTCCAGGGTCTGTGATGCAGTAGCATCCCACCTTCCACCAGAAACAAGAGGACTATGGGTCTCTTTATCAACTTCTAACCAATTCCTGGGACATTTTGAATACTGGCACTTTACTAGAAAGATTTCAGAGGAAACAGAAATCAGATTTTAAGAGGAAACAGAGGGAGCAGGTTCACAGTGCAGTAGCTCAGCTCTTTTCTTTATGCTTCTAGCAGGGAAGTAGTAGGAGTGATGAATTACTTCCAGGCTCATTGCAGATTAGTGACTTCAAAACAGAGTCCTAGTTTTGTGATGGGTCTGTGTGTGGAAACAGAAATCCTTGTCTATGGAAAGGTCAAAAGGAAGCAAAGAGCAAAATGTTGGCTTGTTCTCCCGTAGCTTTCAGTAAAATCAGTATTCAAACCATGGATGCCTGCTGCAAATGGCAGAATGGATGCCTGGAAAGAACTTGGAATGAATAAAATGCAATAAGAGACTCAGAGCCTGATTCAAGACTTCACTTTCTTAGTGGGATTGATTCTAGAATCTCCACTCCAATAGACCAAAAATGGCTATAAAGTGCCCAGAGTCTCACTTCCCAAGGCTACATTTGTGCTATATCTCAGTACTAAGAAGATGAGTCCATGAGTTCATTGATAACTGAATTMCTTTTGTGTGTCTCTGGCTTGGTTATTTGGTTTATTCTCAGAACATACTTGTTTTTAGAGGAAAAACAGAGATAATTTAATTTCTAACCCAGCATAGGTCTATTGAATTTATTTAAAACTATTTTATGTAATTAGTTTTATCCAAATATTTTAAAATACTGATGCTTGTCTATGGACATATGGATTTCACTTTATCACACTAACCAAAGTGATTGAATATATATACGTGTGCATAATAGCTTTCTACTTTTATAGCTGTGCATAATAGCTTTCTTCTCTATAGAGTCTAAATGATTTTGAAGGGGTAATCCAATCTCATTTTTTGGACCTGAGCAAGAATAGGATTTTGAAATACAAAAATAAAGATCTAGTCATGCAAATAGTTGTATCTGACATATTTAAAACACAATAGCACATCTGACTTTAAAATTTCTCAAAATTAATTAGCTAGTTGAATAATTCAGATTTAATAACAAAAAACAATGTACAATGAAACCTGTTGTGTGTTTCAAAGAAGGCACTAAATACTGTGTGAAAAAATCTGAGGTTTTTGCTCCACTTTCACCCAGGGAACCTCTCATTAGAAACGTTTAGATTACATTTCTTGAGTGTGGGCCACACTGCAGCATTCTGAGAATTTGGCAGTAGCTGAAAAGGTTAAAAAAAAAATCAATCTTTTCTATTTTAGTTAGGGTTTGCTGACTAAGAGAGAAGACACAAAATTTGTTCTCAAAGCTTCTCAAATTAGGTTTCCATAGGGAAATTAAAGTTCAGCCAGCCTGCTCTTCTAATATCTTAACAGTAATTAAGAATTAGGAGTTTAACGTGGCAGCTTAATGTGCACATGTAAACTGATGCAGCACTAAGTCAATGTCATAAAACATGGGAATAGATTATTAAAACATTAGAAAGGCAGCTGCTGAATGACATTTTGCAGTATGTTCGGACATAGATTGTATAATGATGACACTGCTAATGGCTGATTAATCAGGAACTTATATTGCCTTATTCAAAAAATACCATTTAACAAGAACTCATTTTATTGGGACTGTTTTATGGGCTCACTCTTTACTGCAGATCAAGAGCAGCATCTAATAGTCTAGTAAAAAGAGACAGTACTTTTCAGAAAGGATGCAATACAATGAAATATCACCAGCATTTCTAGGCCATTGTACCAGTCTCAGATTTGCAAGAGGTTTCCGCCTAAATGATACAAAAAACTAGTTCATAATATTTTACATTATTGCAGATTCTTATTCCCATGAAAAATAAGGATAAATAGAATACTCGAGACCTATTGACAGATCTCTTTGTAATGACTCAATTGCAATACCTAAAACTGAACCTTTATAATGAAGAGAAGACCCTTTTCTTTTTTAATCTGGGCAGTCATTGATCCTGGCACTGCTTGTCATTCCCAAAATGAGTGCATTCTTTATAGTCACAAGGAAAGATGTTGGTGTTCAAATGAACTGCATGAAATCAGCACTACCACCAAAATAAACTGGAGCTTCCTAGAGCTATTGTAGGCATTCCAAGTGGAATTTTGCATTCAAAGTTTGAAAGTTAAAACATGTATTTGTTTGCTGAAGGATGAAATCTTTAAAAGTTTTTCTTGAAAATGAGAAATGTTTTACATCTGCTGAGAAATCTTTTTTGTTGTATGAAAATAAAATTCAAATCTTTTGTTTAGAAAAGGAACTTGAGTTTGATCTTTTTATATATTCTTTCATAATTGTCCTTTTCATTTTCTCTGATTTTGAAAAAGTCCTATTCTTCAGTCAAAAAACTTATTTTAACTTCAGATACAATCTTCCCCATTTTAACACACACACACACACACGCACAAAAGTGACAGCCTACAGATTTTTTAATGTTGTCATATGTCCTTGTCTGTCTTTCTAGCAAAGAAATAATATCTGGATGGGTGGGCACACTTAGAAGCCAATTCAAATTTATCAAAAAAAATCAATAAAATAAAGTAAAAACAAAAAATAAGTTATCTGGAAGTGCAATATATTCCTAAAAGATAGTAACTAAATTGTGAAATGCGGCATTTATTTAAGAAAAAAGACCTAGCACTTGTTCACCTGACAAACCTGACAAAGCAGATCACTTAAAAGATAAGAGAAAAAAAAAATAGAGACAATTTWTTTTTTAGAGGAGCAGGTTGTTAAKTACTGGTTGCAAGGTAATATTGTTTGGAAGACAAACTACACTCAAACTATATATATTTGAAAAAAGAAACACACAAACAAAAAAAAACAAAATAAATAAGCAGAGGGAGGGATATAGGAAACCAACCAAAAACCAAAGAAAAATATTGAATGGTAAGGCCGATGTATGTTGTTTAAATGTTTTTCATCAGATATCATGGTGTTAAAAAGATACAACAATTGTCTTTGATGTGAAGAGGTTGGTTATCCTTGGGAATACATTTAACCTAGCAAAAGTCCTATACTGCAGTGGCGACTGCAGACCCAGAAATGTCTCAGAAACACTAAGCAGGTGCTTCAACTTGTGACACAAATTCAGCCTTTTTGAGTGTTCAGGAGGAGGCTGAGGAGTATGGTGGTCACACCTTTTCATGAAGGGTTTTTGTGGTAGCAGAAGTTGAGTTCATAAAACTGTCATAACCATAAGAAGGATTCTCGCAGTTGTAATATCCCTGTTCAGCCCTCAGATCGCTGAGGAACTTGCTTTGGACTTGTGAGCAACTCATTGCTTATGGCAACTCCAGGGAAGGCCAGGAACTCCATTGCAATGCACAGCTCCGGTGTGAGAGCAGCTGTGATCCTGGTCAGTGTCTATAGGGAGGCTTGCTACCCTTCACTTCTAGAAAGTAATTCTTGATCATATTATTACAGCTCCTTTTAAATCAGGAAGAAAGTAGAAACGTATGAGAAAAATATATATATGCAATGTTATTGGGTTATGATGATTGATCTTTTGCCATCTGTTAGTCCTGCAGTGCCCATTCTCCACCGCTTGTCTGTCTCAGGGGTGCCAAAAAAAAGTGATGTCCATGTTCATGCAATAAGGTTTCTTTCTCTCATTAGAGCTGTGCTAATTGGTAGATTAGCCATCCCAGGGGCACATAAATATTCTGGTGTGTCTGTCTCCAGACAAACAAAATCAACAGAAATAGTGCAAGTTGTCCATCCAAAAGCCAAGTCATTTTCTTCCTGAAACCAATATTGTAACAGTCAACAATTGTACAGAGAAGACCAAGAGTATCTAACAGATATTGTCTTATATTCCAGTTTTATTTATCTGTGTCTTTTCCTCCTGAATGATCTATGAAGAAAGCAAGATCAAACCTTTAAGAATTAATAAGTGGAATGAGAACCTGTGTACTTTGCCGAATTATTACCACAACCAGTCAATTTCCCAAAAAAACAAGATCATGAACATAAATGTCTTAACACAAGTACAAGGTAAAGAGCAACATGAAAACCTTCCATGGTGCATCCATGACACAGATCTGTTGGTGTGACGTTAAATATAAGTTTCATAAACTACAGATAAAATATAATTACATGCTGGACTGCCCTTTCTGGTGATAGGATACAGAGAGACTGCTCACTGAAAATTGAAAAAAATAGTGGATAGAATCAATTGCCAAAGTATATGCTGACAGGTGCCACCATAGCTTAAACTACTGGATATCACAGGGGAGATGTATGTGAATAATATATTCATACAAGATTGGACTTTGTCCAGAATGCTGGTAGAGCTGGTCAGATTATTTTTAACAGACCCATTACCCGCTGACTGATTTGTCTTACATTTTCAGCATCAAGCCTGTTTTTTCTCTCAAGATATACATATGAGTGGAATTATTTTAAGAACATTTAACTTTTATAATTTAATTCATAGAGTTCAACAATTAATTAATATGAGCAAACTTCATCCTGGAAATCTGTTTCTTGTATTTTTAAACTATTGTAGGCAAATAATCATCTAAAGTTTATGACTTTGTCATGACTGCATGATAGAGCTTACTAACTGGAAATGTAATAAACAGCAAATAAGGAACAGTAAGTAATTGCGCTTTCTTGAACAGCCTTGGCCACATGAAATTGCAGACGTACAATTGCAGACAAGAATTATCTCTCAAAAATAAAACCTTGTTAATCTAGGAATATATGAATGGCAAATAATTAAGGCCGTGAGTGTAGAGGAACCAGAGTCATCTAGAATTTGAGGATGTGTTTGCAGAAGAGCAGAGCATTGTTCCCAGATCACTGCTCTCAGCAGTAACTATCTGTCATATCCTCAGTTAAACCCAGGATGGTTTAGATGGACAGTAAAGAGGTATTTTAAGCAGCTGATACACCTAAGTTTAAGCAGTTCACCATGTGGATGTCAGCTCTTTATTTCTTCAAAGTTATGTATTAAAAAGAAAATACATTTATTCAAGTAATTATTGCTATTTGTTGTTTATTGTTAGTATTTTGTTTTTGCCTTGTTTAAAGAGTGTCTGGTTATGGCAAACAGCATCCAGAATCTCAGGATAGAATGATGGCATTACTAGGGTAGGTATTTTGTCTAAATATGTGGAAACATGAGTCTTTTGTGCAAGGAGTAGGCACACCTGTAGGAATGGTGTAGCTGCAAACATGTGGACAAGGACTGCAGAGGTACACTCACAAATCTCTCACTCTGCTACACACAGCCAGTGTTTCTTCATCAGATGATCATTTTCTTCTGATTTTTTTTTGTCTTGCTCTAAACACCTCCCCTCCCCTCCCCCCCCCCTTTTTTTTTTTTTTTTTAATTTCAGTTTAGACCAGATAAAAATCTGGACAAAAATCTGGACTAATTTTTGCCCTATGCAGATGGTTGCATTCTTTCCTGATTTCCTGGTTTGTTCCTCCATGTGTTCCTGGCATAAGGCAGCATCTCTTTCCTTTTTTTTTTATACAGAAGCTGTAAAAAGTAATGTGATAACAATTTCTGGTCTGAACTGCACTGCAATGCGAGAGGCTCCAGCTGGGGAATTGCAGAGTATAGATAGATGGGAGCAAAAGCAATTGGATGTTTTCAGTGTTTTCCCTTGGAGGATTTCCTGCCCTATTAACTAAATGACCTTGGTTCTGTCCTTCATGTGGGGGATTTATTAGAGTTTGCTGAGTTTTGTTTAGCAGAGAATCTTCAGGTCAGCATTTTTATGTAAGTTCTTCTCCAGTGCGTGAACTAGTAATGTGTTATTTCACTTGACAGAGGATGGCTGATGGTCCACCATACAACAGAGGAAAGTCTGTGCGCTTAAGGCACACTTGGAGAAAATCAGACTTGGGTCCTCAGACTTGAGTCTGAGGAGTGACGCTCCTCAGCAGCTCTGCTCCTATAGCAGCTCTGATTATGGAGCTGCTATAGATGGCAACTCCTGCCTGCAACACATAGCTCACTTTCTCCCAATTTCCAAACAAAAGAGATCAGGCCAGTCATCTGAACTAAGAACATAGAGGACATGGAGGGAGAGAATGTTGATAGTACTGCACAGCAAATATATGAACTGCAGGTCTATTTTCATGAGACAATCAAGAAACTGTTTTTGATAGTTGGGAGCTATATAATGTC
>NW_020454683.1:1340629-1401648 GCF_003342845.1 Nothoprocta perdicaria | reverse complement strand
AAAAAAACAAGAGGCTTGAGGTGGTAACTGATTTACTCTAAAGGAACAAAATGCACATTCATAATTCAGAGAAAACATAAAAAAGAGATCATTTCTCATTAACTTAGAAAAGACAGGCAGATATCTCTGACAGATAAAGTGTTCTGAGTTATTATTTTAAATACAGCAAGATGAACTCAGAGTAATATCAAAGGTTTTTAGTTCTGTTCTGACAGCAGCATCACAAGATATCCATCATGATAAAATCTTTAAATGACAAAGTCGTGGTGGCAGTCACTGAGACATATTCAAGTGGCACTCACTACAGTTAGTCTGATTTGAAAGACAACAATTCACGTCTATAGATATGCCCTGTAAAAAATTAGAAAATATGAGTAATATGCAATCTGTTTCTCAAAGAAGTCAGGAAATTTATGCAGTGTTCTGCCACTGGAGATTATGTCTTATACTAATATACTAATATACTAATATACTAATAAACAAGGGACAAAAATAAACCAATTCATAGAACAGTCTCTATAGACATGATAAGAGTATGGGACTACTCTGGTCTCATACCTATACAGACTATACTAGAGCAACAACTTGTGTCATCATATAATATTGCACAGAGAAAAACTTGAACGTTACTCCAACAGGCACATTTTTAGTGTTCACCAGATAAAAATGATTATTCTTTTCTTAATATAAAAGCTTCATATCCCTTTGAACCACTGCAACTGGAAAAAAAAAAAAAAAAAAAGGAAAAAGAAAATCTTGGAGCCATTATGGACTACCTCACTTTAGTGGAAGTATGTGACCAGGTCAAATTAAATAATTCTTTTGTACAAACACATTTCTTTGCCAGTAAAGGTCACCTGCTAACAGTTGCTAACAATGCTCCTATGAATTTGAAAAATCTCTCTCCATCAAAGTTCTGTTTGTCATTATTCATGGTACTTGTCTATCTCTTTTTCACGTTGGTAGGGTTTAGTATTAAATTTCCAAGATCAGTACCACTTACTGGTCAACATACCATATTCCCAGCTCTTGCAAAAGAATTAGATGACAAATCGAGATGCTCTGCACTGCTTGAGCAGGACAGAAGTTAAGATATTATCTTGAGTGAACATGGAATCAACAGGGAAAAGCTGTCATGTAAATCATTAAAAGGAATAAGGATTACTGAAAATACTATGTTTGTTTATCTGATTAAGACAGACTTGCAAACGATACCAAGCTGGGTGGAGTGGCTGACACTCCAGGGGGATGTGCTGTCATTCAGAGGGAAATGGACAGGCTGGAGAGTTGGGCCGAGAGAAACCTCATGAGATTCAATAAGGACAAGTGCAGGGTCCTGCACCTGGGGAGGAAAAAATATGCCCAGGCATCAGTACAGATTAGGGGTCGACCTGCTGGAAAGCACCTCCACGGAGAAGGACCTGGGAGTCCTGGTTGACACCAAGTTAACCATGAGTCAGCAGTGCGCCCTCATGGCCAAGAAGGCCAATGGGATCCTGGCTGCATCAGCAGGATGTTGCCAGCAGATGGAGGGAGGGGATCCTGCCCCTCTCCTGAGCTCTGGTGAGGCCGCACCTGGAGTACTGTGTGCTGTTGTGGACTACCCAGGATAAGAGGGATGTGGAGCTTCTAGAGAAGGTCCAGAGGAGGGCAACCAAGATGATTAAGGGACTGGAACATCTCTCGTACAAGGACAGAACGAGTGAGTTGGGCCTGTTTAGCCTGGAGAAGAGAAGGCTGAGAGGGGATCTGATCAACRTGTACAAATACCTGAGCGGAGAATGTAGGGAGGAAGGGGCCAAGCTGTTCTCAGGGATAGGACAAGGGGTAAAGGGTGTAAGTTGTAACACAGGAAGTTCCATCTCCATGTGAGGAAGAACTTCTTTCCTGTGAGGGTGAGAGAGCCCTGGAACAGGCTGCCCAGGGAGGTAGTGGAGTCTCCTTCTCTGGAGGTCTTTCAAACCTGCCTGGATGCCACTGGGTGCCATGTGCTCTAGGTGTCCCTGCAGGAGCAGGAAGGTTGGACTAGATGATCTCTAGAGGTCCCTTCCAACCTTAATCACTCTGTGACTCTGTGATCCCTTCCAACCTTTACCATTCTGTGATTCTGAGAGAAGATAGATACAGGAAAAAATCAATAGGTCTAATTTTGATCTCACTTATACTGATTGCGTATTTCTATTGATTTCTCTCACATTACTCTCACTTAGCCACAGTGTACATGAGCACACCCACTGATCCAACATTCCTTTACACATACAGTCTTTTTGGAAGATTCTAATTSCTTAGAAACTAGCAACATATTCTTCACTTAATTCTATCTAGWCTTGACTTCAAACATCATCCTACTCACAATACAGAGGTAGTATCCGATTATCTGTAATGGGAACAGGGGTTGATGAATAGTAGTGTTCTTTATCTTTGAGCAGCATGTCATAGATTGCTGGGCTGGGAACACAACGTTTGCCTCAAACACACCAAACAGTCAGTGTGTAATGTAACGGGACTGCAATGGATTTAATGACAGTATTTCAGTTGTATTGACTTTGACAATGTAGATATAGTACAGGTAGGCRTTGGCACGTGTTTCAAACTCTTAAAACTAATTGACGACAACTAATTATCCTGTGTGAGACAAGCCAAACATATCATGAAGGACCGTGTTTGAAAGTGCATRGAGATTTGTATATTTATGACAGCAAAAATGGCTCGATGTAATCCTGTAAATTGCAATTGTGTGTGTAAGGGCACCTGGCAGAGGCAGGAGCATCCACAGCAGACCATTCAGAAGGCATTTCCTAGAGCTCCCTCTCCTCCCCCAGAGTTCTAAATCCTTTAAGCAGGGTGCTGATACCCTCCAGCTACCCTCTTAACCTCCTCATCCTCATCTGCTCTCCTTGCAGAAAAAGGTCCAGATGTCATTTCTGATGGGGATTAAAATTTGTTAAAAAAAAACATAGCCTTTTAGTCTCATACATGCTTCCAGGCAGCTCTATGTGGGAAGAAGTACAGGTTTGAAAGTACAAGACATATGAGAACCTTAGGTGAAGCAGGAGGCTGGATCATGGCTAGAAGAATCTAGACTAAGGAAATGTTTGGGCATGGAGAAGGTTTCTGGGTGGCAGAACATGATCCTGTCCTCATTCATGTTTAGACAAAGGCAGAAATTAGTTGCAATTACAATTGGTATTTGCTGACAGTTTTTTTTCCTTTTTTTTTTTTTTTTTTTTTCCTGGTGAGAACTAATGAAACTCCTGAGTGGCAATGGCTGGCTGTGCTGGATTTCAAAAAGCAACTCTGTACCTTGTACTACATAATATGAAGGACTAGCTGGTAGGTAACACATCTTGCACACCTCTCAGAAAGCAGAGTGCTTTTCCTGTGTATGAGTGTTTCCAATAGATGCTCTCATCCATAAAAGTGATGCAGCATCATCTTCCTCCCCGGTGCAATTACACTGATTGCTCCCCTACCTTTATACCAGTGGATCTCCACACCACTATCAGTGTCGAGGCAGGTCTCTCTGGTTGTGGCACATGCTGGCATATTGCTCTTACTGCAATCTGGCCTGGACACTGAACAGGGCTTAGGATAAGTGTTAGCAACTAGACATCACTCTTCAAGCTAAGAACGAATTCTGTTTGCAGGCAGATACTGGTGCTGACACGTCCTTGCGCTACAGATCAGGCTGAGATGAAGCCAGCACAGGTCTGCAGGGAAGCGATATAACTGCACCCTTGTTTTTGCTGTATGGAGATAACCTTTATATAAATTATTAAGTGAGGCTGAATCACAGCACTGTTCTGCTCTACATCAGTTCCCTTGCAGCTTTCATTGCCATGACACCCGGGTGACTTCCAGGAGTGCATTAAGAAACGTGTCTGTCACTTGGCGTGGGGCTTCATTCTGCCTCTCGGCCTTTCSTCCGTATGGCAAGCTGGAGCTTTCATTTTCTGCTATTTTTTTTTTTTTTTTTTTAAATTGGGAGTGAAATGTCAGAATAAAGTCAGYCACTTTATTTTGTAGAGTGGCTAGTGATGGAATAGCCTGCAACTTGCTGTTTGCAATAAAATCAATTAAGCCAGCTCTAAACAAAYACTGCCATTTTGCACTGAATACATCAGTGCACTTTATCTGAGAAGACAGATATATTTGCAGATTATGTAACAAAAAGGTGTAAACATTTAAGCAGGGAAATATTGCACTTTTTCTGTACCATCAATCAGGTTACAGATTTATATGTGGAAAAAATTAGAAGTTAACATGTGTGCAAGTCAAAGAGGCTTGGAAGAAATAGATCTTTTTGTCTTAGTTTTGTATTCACTCTGATTTGGAATACATATTGGTATGGGAAAGACTGCAGTGAAGATCTGCTAACTTTTTCTAGAATAGATACAGCATTTTCATTACAATTTGTTTTGCAATTTAAATTTCTAATGGAACACTGCATAAATATCAATATTGAGAAATTCATTGAAAAATAGTGTATGTTCTCTATCTTTGCAAGAGCAATACCACATCATTAGCAACAGCAGAACAATAATAATATATAAATTTAATTTTCTTGTTGAAAAGACCTGCAAGTGTAAGGGGCAGCTTGCTTCTTCATCCCAGCATCTTGTGATTCCTTATAAAAAAGATAAAACCCTGTAACCTGACTAGTTTTCAGATTCTCATGGAATGGATCATCAACCCTAGCCCATTATCCAAATGCAGAAACAGACGCAAGTTCACACCTCCTCTATCTTGAACTTTTCAGACACATGTCAAATGAAACCTAAGACTGTTGTAAAAATATTAAACAACCTAAAAGCCCAGCTTCTCAGCCATTCCTAATAGGCGCTCTCCTTTTTCTGCCATGTGCAGTGTTTGACTCCATAAGACATAAACTCTTTTCTTTTTTCTTGGAAAGAACATTGTGCCAGCAGTATGAGCTTATTAGTAATAGACAGATACTTTCAAAATGTGATACTCTCAAATACTGTTTCAAATAGTTTTTAACTGCATCTAAAGGACCATTAAATACCACAGGACACATCATCCTTGGCCACAGTTTCCATCTTCTTTTCAGTGATCCTTTTAACACTGGAGAATCTTGAAAGATGGGTGCTTATCAAACTGTAAAGATTCAGAGTTTCCATCTGAAAAGTTCCTTCATATTTCTATGATCATGACAACATATCCTTTTTGTCCTTCAAAGATGAACATTTGTTGTTCCTGGGACTTGATCTGACAAATGTTTCTGAAAATCATGAGCTATCTTACTATCAACTCAAAGGCATTCCTACCTTCAAGATGATATTTAATGAAGYGAAAGAAAATTGYTATTGGGGTGATTGCCTAGATAAATAATACCTGCAAAGTATGTTGGCTTGCAAGAGTGCTTAAGATTTTATTTACCACCAGAGTGGATACAGAAAAGACAGCATAATGCAAGCGTCTGTTCCCAAGACAATAGGTACTTTTTCAATTTTGTAAAATACATGGTCCAGTTCCGATTCAGTTGTCTCTCTATAAAGATTCTTTTTTATAGTTCATTTTCACAGCAGTGCTATGAAACAGCTGGGCCAAAGCAAGCAACCTACAGCCCAAATGTCACCCCATGACCATCACAGACTGTTAATAAAAACAATCAAAAGGCCTGAACAGAGCTGTGCCAGGACAAGGAAAGTCCACAATGCCRTCAAGTTTCTCAGCTATCAAGTGCTCGGGAAAGGTTGCGTGGGATTAACTGCCAGTAAGCGATCCCCCAAAATAGTACAAAGTTCCCTGTTAGATTGGTTTATATTCTCACAGTATATCAGTTCTGCACGCATGATTAAGAACATCATACTGTTTTCTTTCCTTTTTGAGCAGTGCTGCTGGCCCGACAAGGCCTGGAAGAAACCATGGAAGTCACCACTGTGACCTACAAGTGCGACTTGAGAATTTGGGATTTGGGTTGTGTGAGTGCAAGTAAAATAGCCTGGTGTGATGCTGGAGCTTATGCGGTGCTCTCTGGAGAAATGAGGATGAAGACTCCGTCTCAGCTCCTTTCCCCTTGTGCTTCCCAGGTCCCTCACCTCCCTTGGTGAGAAGGACATAAAAGCATCAAGAGGAGTTCAGAAATCATCCTGTGATAATCAGTAAGTAAAGTGTAAAGGAACTAGTTGAAGAAACCAGAAAAAGTGGCCAAGCAGACTCTGAACTTAAAGGATCTGATAAACCAAAGGGTCGTAAAAAAAGTAGAATTATATTTGTTTTTAAAAAGGGAGTAAATATGCAAGGGGGTGAACACAGAAGAAGTGAAATAAAAAATACCTAGAAAGGAAGGTCTACTATCAAGTAGAGCAGCTGAAACAGAATGCAGAAATCAAAAATACCTAAAAACATGAAAAAGATTCAAAGAAGAAGTATATAACAGGATAGGAAATGAGAAAGGAAAATGTAATGGGAAAGTGCAGTGGAACACCTTGAAATACCCTTCAATTCTTAAAATAAAAACGTAAAGTATTATCAACAGCATATTTCTCAAATGGAGAGGCTGCACGTAGCTCTATAATACCTCTTTTTTTAGTAATATGAAATAGGAATTAGCATGAGAACTATACAACCCACCGGTAGCATTGCTACCAAACCTTCAATTTAAAATAAAATGTTCTTTAACAAAAAATAGGGAAAAATGTTGTCAAAGGAAAATTTGTAAAACCCCTTAGAGTCTAATTTTAAGAATAGGACAAAAAAATCATAGAAACTTTGAGCAACTGTGCAATTACCTTTAACTGCAGGTCTCGCAGACCCTGATCTAAAGGCCACTGCAATGCTGTCACAGCCTCAGCAAGCTCTGCACCTTTCCACAAACCTTCTCCTCCTCCTCCTCCTCCTCCTCCTCCAGGACTGCGAATCTCAGGAGCTCCCTCCCCAGCATTAAACCGTGATCCCACAAACACCAGCAGTGTCGGCCTGGCTGGGCAGTTCGCAAAGCAGCGTGCTGGGTTTTGCCCAGTTTGTTTCTCAGCGTATCACCAAATTAGGAAAAGGTGTGTGTGCCTGAGGAGCGGAAGGCCACATGCTATTCAAATACTGGCAATAGCTTTGATATGCCAAGAAGGCGGGGGTGAGGGAGAGATTTTATTAGAATACACTTGCCTTAACTGCACATTTATAACACTTGGTTATGAATATTCCCTTATGGAATGGTAAGCCTATTATAATGTGAAAGGTGCCTGTGGATCTAAAGTATATTACTTCTTCAGTACCTGACATTTTTTCAGAAAAGATAATTTGCAATTAATTTAGTATATTTAAGCCATTATGACCTACGTAAGTAATATAGGAATACCGCCAAAACAGCTGAAGTGCCACCCTGGAAAAAGAACAGAGCAATATTTTGTGGAACGATGGCTGCTTAAATGTCACTACTGCAAGGATAATTTTTCCTAATCATGGCTATAAGCCATCCCCACTCTTATCTGAAGTTACCAGAGGCAATAAAAACTAGTTTTGCCATGGAACAGGTGAGCAGTAGTGTGTGAAAGAAAGAACACAAGCACAATAAGCTGTCCATTTCTATGTAGAAAGAAAAAAAAAGAAAAAAAAAAGAAAAAAGAAGAAAAAAAGAAAAAAAGAAAAAAAAAAGAAAAAAAAAGAAAAGGAAAAAATAAAACGACCTACTCTTACTTTGTAAAAGTTGTATTTAACAACATGTGTATGCCTGCTGTCCTCAGAAATTGAAGAGCTTCTTACTGAGATTTCTCCAGATCACCTTAGAACATCTTCTAGAAGTAGTTGGAAGTTAAGCACCTTTTGGCTCAGAGTACAACCCCTCTGTTTTTGTTTGCTTTTTTTGTTTGATTGTTTCTTTTTTATTTATTTTTTCTCTTTATCCCTCTCTCCGGTCGGTCCCCCTCCCAATTCCCCAGCCCTGCGGATGCGGCGCCTCTTGCAGCGCGGGGCAGCGCGGGGGGGAGCGGCGCTCGGGGCCCCCCCGCCGCGCTCCGCAGACCCCCAGCAGGGCGGGCAGGGCCCCGTCGCCTCCCACCCCATCCCATCCCANGTCCCCGGGAGCATCCCTGGGGATGGAGGGACACTGGGAACGTCCCCGGGAGCGTCCCTGCGGATGGCGGGGACGCTGGGAGCAGCTCCGGAGCCGCGCCGTGCCGCGCAGGTGGAGCTGGCCGCCGTGCTGCGCTTCGTGCTGGACCACGAGGAGAGCCTGGACACGGAGCTGGCCGCCTTCCTGCAGAGCCCGGGTGGGCACCGCGGAGCCCCCGGGAGCCCGTCCCGCTCGGGGCATCCCGCCTGCATCCCGCCCGCTCGGCCGTCATCCCGGCGGGAATGGGCTATGGGAATCCCACACCCTGCGTTGCTGCTGGTGCCCCCCGGGAGGGGGTCCCCAAAACGCACCTGGGTGCCCCGGGTGTCCCCACGGGAGCAGGGGGGGGCCCTGGGGATCCCGTCCCCGCGCGGCCGCCCCGTGACGCGCTCGCCGTTGGCTGCAGCGGCGCCGTCCTCGCCCGGCGCGGAGCAGCGCGCGSCGCCGGCCACCATGAGCCAGGCGCAGCCGTACGCGGCGCGCGGGGGCAGCGCGCCCGGCGCCCGGCGCAACGAGAGCCAGGACTACCTGCTGCTGGATGCGGAGCCCGGCGAGGAGGGCGCGCTGCCGCCCTGCGCCCTCTACCCCGCGTGAGTGCGCGGACATGGGATGCGCGGGCATGGCGTGCGCCCGCGTGGGATAAGCGGGCACGGGATGCGCGGGCATGGCGTGCGCCCGCGTGGGATAAGCGGGCACGGGATGCGCGGGCATGGGATAAGCGTGCATGGCGTGCGCTGAGATCCGCGGAGCGGGACCCCGCTGTCACCGGGGCGGCCCCGAGGGCAGCGCTCCTCGGGTCGCGCAGCGGCCGCCGCTCCGCTGCCGCGCAAGGGGCGCGGGAGCCGCTCGAGGTTCCGCGCGGCGCCGCGCGAGCCGCTTCGTTTGCGTTTAAAACGAGCGCTGCGGGGTTAAAAGCGCTGTAGGTTTTTTAACCTTTCTAGTAATTTTCTTTTTTCCCGGGGAGCGCGCGTTAGATTCTAGTTCATAAACCCTTAATTCCTTCGTTACCACCTTTTTCAAAGTCGTATAGTTTCATGGGATTTTATTTAAGTTCTACCGACTAGTATTTTAAGTCAGTAAAGTGCAAGAATGTCTGCAATTGAAACTAAATGGAATATATAAATTATAAAGGTTCCGGGAACGACAGTTTTTAAAAACCAGGTCAGTTGACATCTAGTGTTTACCGTGTCCTTCTGGTTTGGTTTTATCAGCATGACTTCTATAATTATCACTTGTTAATGTTTCGGGGAAAAAGGCATCCCACAGAGAGGAAAAATGGCTATTAAGCACCTCAAGAAGAGTTCTGAAATCTCAGGTGATTGCCATAAGATGTGCACTTTCTCCTGTACAAATTGTGTTTTACAGCTAGACTGATAACTCCAGTTATCAACCCCGGTAGTCTGAGCTGTTTTACCACAGAGGGACTTGTTAGCCACATATGGACTTGGTGAAAATAGCAAGGAAATGGGCAATATTCTAGATATTCAGGCATTTGGAACCTCATTTAAGAATAACTGGAGTTGTTGAATTTTCACTTCCTAAGTGCCGTACGATTAATTCAGAATAGTTTTGAATATAGTAGAATATGTGGCTATGTGAATATTGTGAATATAGTAATTCAGAATAGTTGTGAATAAAGAAAGATATATCTTGAGTAAGTGGTTTAAAATGCATCTTAAAATCTACAGAAGCTGTGGGATACTAGTATTTTCATTTGAATAGCAGTAGTATGGACCTGTGCTAGCAGCTCTTGGTCCAGGACACTAGCGTGGAGACCACATCACCTCAGTGTGGCAGTAAGGAAAACCCACCTCCAGATCAAGATGCTTTGGAGAACTAGCCTAACAGTAAATACAGGAATTTATCTGAAGTCATGTCCCACCAATGTTTTAGATGACTGATTCTGTGGGTTTCTGCTCAGGATGATGGTGTCCTTTCTTGAAGGGAAAGTTTCTGTCAATCTTCGTCTGTTTTCAGACAGGAGCTTCCCGATTTGAGCGGCAAATGTAAAGCTGAGGGATGATCCCCTTCTCATTTTTTATATAAACCAACTGAAAAGAGTGCTTCAAGGAACCTGCTTTTTTTTTTTTTTAATGCAGAATAGACTTAGGGGTTGCTACCAGGTGGAGCTTCTCTAGACATGGAGACACCTTGCAGGTGTGCTCCACAGAGCCTCAGTGTGGTCTGCCCAGAAAGCAGGGGAATATGGTCAGCCTGGGCAACCCCAGGACATGGTGATCACACGTTTTGAATTTTACTGCCTAACGTCCAACTGCATTGTGTTTGAAGTACCTTCTGTGGATCTTTCTCCTTGAGTGAGATGCCACAATTTTGCTCATGGCTTTCATACGTGAAGAGAATCAGGTGGCCTGTTTTTAGGAAATACTGTGTGCAGTTTTGTAATGTACATGCAGAAGGAATGCTTTTCTCCACTTTCTTTGGAAATCCCCAAATGACCAGCATTTCACGAGGCTGTTACAGTAGAGAGCCTTACCTTATCTCACCCTCGGTCTTTAGATTCAGCAGGTCTTTGGAGATCCTGAGTATCCCGCTGATTGAGGGTCTGTATTGCTTAGACAGATAAATTATATAAAATCAGCATTTCATGTGCTGTGAGTCCACTTGGACTCAGTGTGCATGCCTTACCAACTCTCTCCATATATGGTTTATCAGTGCTTATTCTTTAGTGACTTCTTAAAGTGCTGGCCACAATGTAAAGTGCCACTTTTCCRTGACAGTCCTGATGTGAATCTTTAGCAGTCTTTGGAAATGAAAACCTTGGGGTCTGTGGGCCTTTCCCTTGAGGTGAAACTATATTGCCTGGGAAACTATGCCTGTGTAAACACAAGAACATGCTTTTGATAAGCTAGATAATTAAAATAACCCTYCAGCTTCTGTATTAAAACATTGCAACTGAAACTACTTAAATTTCACTTAGAGCAGTTCTTGATATTTTGTCAAACTAATTGGAAAATGGCATACATGATTTGCACATGCAGAAATGCCTTAAGAGCATCTTGTGTGATGGTGATGAATGCAGAACCGAATGCAGCGTACTCCCAAGGAGCTGGAGCACATACCTGCTTTTAAGCAGTACCGTGGGAGCAGCACACTTAGTGGTGTAATGTCACTGAAATGTGAAAACTGCTTTACTCCAGTGATAGTTTAGTGCATATGGTGACTTCACTGCAGGTGTTGATTTTAGAATATTCTTTTTCATGTGTTGCTTTGTGACTGCTTTGAAGTTGTCTAGTGGCTGGATTTAAAATGACTATTTTGAGAAAACTTCCTGTATTTGTAAGTAAAGACCCAAATCCTTCAAACACTGTTACTTTAAAACTTCTAATTCAGTGATGTTACTCCTGAGCCTTGATAGATGGTTCCTTTACAGCAGCAAATGATTTGCTGTTTCATAAAAGCCACCAAGTTTACCCTTTTCTTTTTCAGATAATTTTCCAGGTCTTTCATTAATTGTAAAATAGCACAGCTAAAAATGCAGAAAAAGACAAAAAAAAAAAAAAAAAAAAAAAAAAAAAAAAAAAAAAAGAAAATCTGACTAATTTAGTGATGAAGCAAACTGGACTGATTTTATGTCAGTGATGGCAGTGAGTTCAGCAACACTGAGTTACTCTCAGTTACATTAAGCCAAGACAGTATAGTGTGCTTTATTATGAAAGTACATATGAACTGGAAAAATACTCAGAGCACTGACCTGTCAATATATTTAATAGACTCCATGGGTATCAAGAGCATCGCCGGGCAGACTTCTACATCTGAGGCTTGCTTTGAGCTTCAGTACTTCACAGTGTGCATCGTACTGAGCCCTGTGCATCCTACTGCATCAGTAAGAGTTGAGTAGCACCTTTTTTAAGGGGGGAGGAAAGAGAACAGCTTTACTGTGTATGAAGCAGCTGCTACTTTTCTTGCAAGCAGGGTAGTCTGGGCTCAGCTGCCCTGCTAAGTAGGATCCTGCAGTTTTTCTGCCAGTATGTGGGTAGAATACCCTTACCTTTATTTGCAGGATGTGGCAAAACCAACTTCTAGTGGAATTTCATAGAAAAATGTCTTGGTTTTCTTTGGGTTCATAATCTTCAGAAAAAAAAACCCTACTGTAGGTGATATCCAAAAGCCATAAATAAAATGGTTTCCAAAAGATGAGGCTGCATTAATAGGATTTTAATAGTTGCAAATTAGAAATGATATATCCCTACAACTCTTTCTAGTGGTCCTTTTTTTATCTAGTCTTTTAGTCTCTCCCTTAATGTACCAAAAATACAGTTCCACCTTTATATCAAAAGATACATTGCCCAATGAAATACAAACGTTTGGGCATATTCCTTCTCTTATGCGAGTATTTCACTAGCAAAGAGCCTGTTTTTGTAGTTAAAGGGAGCGCTTGGTGTGTCCTCCCAAATAGGAGTGCAGATAGACAGTGGAAGGGGTAGTTCATGTATGTAAACATCCCTACTGAAAATCTGTCATTGAAGAACAGATTGTCAGCATACCAACTTAGTGAGGATGCAATAATTCAGACAGACGTCTGGTTGTATTGCTTATTTACACTCTGAAACAGTTTGCATTGTGAAAAACAATCTACTTTCTCATACATGTGTAGAAGGACAATTGTGCATTAAAATGTCAGTTGTAAAGCAAATGAGGCACACAGTGTCAGATGAAACAGGGAGAAAAAGGGCTCTGAGCAGCAGAACTGCCTTGAGGCGCAGATTCTCCTCAGCTTCTGCAGTTTTCAAGTCACGTGTTCCTCAGCATAGTAAAACTCCATACATATTTTCAATTCTTTTCTTTGTTAAATAACATGTTTAATACTTTTTTTCTTCATGCATTATAGCAGTTTCTGCTATTGACATAGCATCATTTTGATCTCCAGCCTCTACTATCTTGCTTGAAATGACCTGTAAAATTATCTTCCAGACTCTTCATTAGACATAATCTCTTCAGGGAGCACTGTGCAATGTGGCAGCTGTGTTTCAGATTGCCAGTCTCTTTACTGAGATGCTATATTCTCTGAAAATAYGTTGCAGTGATTTTGTTGACAACAAAAAGGTGGAAGAATTAGTACAGGGAGGATTTCCTTTTATAGACTAATGACTAGAACACTTTCCTATGATTAGGACTAATGGATCCACTTCCCACTGGGCAGAGGCAAAAATCAGATTTGTAGTTCTCATATTTTTGGTGACTGAATTTAATCCTTAAAGTGTTGGATAAAAGATCATCATTGCTTTTACCAGGCTCCATAATATCTAGCATTTGATTCCCTCTACATTTCCTTCAAATATCTATATAAGATTTTTTTTTTGCTTTGAGCAAAAACTATGCTTTATAATGGCTTCCATATTTCAGCTTGACAGATTAATTATTCAAAAAAAAAATTGACTTGGTTTGATGTTTCCCATGTAATTGGACATGACAAAAAAAGAGCTGTGTTTTGTGGACTGGGCTTTGACCTTCAATATAGGTTCTTTTAAAAGAGCAGCAGAACAGACCAGCAGCATTTATTTCCTCAGCCTGTTGCTAGTGAACACTGTTAAATCACAGCTGTGCAGCTCAGTCCATAAAGTGAATGATGTTGTCCAGGGCTAGAAGCCAGTTTGTTCTTTTTGGAAACAACCTGTTCCAGTACCTCCCTTGAGCAGCCAGTGTATTGCGTAGATTGAGTTTCTGCGAGAGCTTTTCATGCTTTTGAAGCTGTTGGAAAAATAGTGATCTTCAGTAAAACTGGTATAAGACTGCAAATTACATCTCAAAGGTGAGTCAAGCCGTGTGCATTCATTTTTGGTGAAGTCTGATGTGATTTGTTGTATTTGGAAGTGCCCAAAATGAACCGCACACACTCGTGAACACAGCCACATGTAGATAATCTATTCAACAGCAGGTTTAAAGGATTTGGGATGATAAGCTCTATTTAAGTTYTTATAATTAAATATGGACAGAAAGCTTAGCAATAATTAAATTACATGCAATTTTCCTTCGAATGGATTAGCATTTATATCTTGCAGTGCAATAGTTATTATTTATATGCAGTGACAATTTAAATACATTATCAAGTATACTATTTTTAGCATACTGGAAATGATGGAATATAATGTGGAGATGACTAAAATCTGAGTATATTTTCTATACTCATTTTTAGCTAACCACACTTTCTAATATTAGTAATACAATTGGCAGTGCAACCTTGTTCTGCACTCAGACAAATATATTGAAATAGGCATTTGAAAATATCAAAAAATAAGCTTTGAGACTAGGAAGATGTGAGCTTAGGTACAAAAGTCCTAAGTAAATGGAAAAGTAGAGGACCTTCAGATCAAGAACTGTCATCTTGGGTGCAGTTTCAAAGCTGTATGCAAAGTGCAAATATCTTGCTTTGTACAACTGTTGAACGCAATTTCCTCTCATAAAAAAAAAAAAAAATCACAAATTGAAACAAAATGCCAGAGTTGCAGATACAGGTTTGTTGTGTGAAGTCTTTGTAGCAGATGTCCCACTTTCTTTTGCTGTGGAACTGCAGTGATGAAATAAAAAAGATACACAGCAGTATAAGTAGTAATAACCTTGAATCACTCTGAAGTGGCTGTAACACCCACCTCTGGGCTCCAAGATGCCTTTGGTTGTGCTCTTGTCGCACTGCTGCTGTATTCGCCCTCATGCKTCAGTGAGAAACAAACCCAACCTGAACCTGCCCCCCACCAGCTCAGAAGAATGGTACTGAGATATTTGGTTTTGCCCTTAGGGATTGATTAGATGCTTGTTATGCTGTCAGTGTCTACGTTGGTGAAGAAACTGAAAAAGTGATCCTTTCTACTTTCTTTTTTAAGTAGCTCCGAGGCCTTCCTGTGTAGGTGGAAGGAAGGATCATGAAATACAGAAACAAAAATCACATCTGATGCAAGTGGGATTAAAAAAAAGGCAAGAGGTACAGGTCACAAGGTTAGGTGATCCAGGGCTAGCAATTTTGCAGAAGATACAGACTAGGAAATTCTCGTGTATTTAGTAGGCTGGTTTATCACCAAATCTTGAAAGATTTGCATTGCTCATATCAAGTTCAGGTCACCCTGAAATTAGTGGGAATTTTCACGGGTAGCCTGGGGTGTTCAGCAGACTAATATTATAAATTTACCTCTGTAGTAGATGAAGAACAGTGGGATCTCCTCCTGACCATGTCCATGATGAACTGTGAGAGCAGATGTATGCTTACCTTTGCTGCCGTATTTTTGCATATCACAGACTGGAGTCTCTCTGCTGTGTAGGGACCTCATATATTTCTAGTATGACCCTCTTTAATCTCTGCTGTTAGGGACAAATTACTCCTGCTGAGCCAGTTGAACCATTTCTCTGAAAAGACCTTTGATTTWGCTATGACATATGGGGACCAACTATGTAGAGGTAGGCAGTATTTGAATTGGATGGGAACATGAACTACCTTGAGATCCAGGGCTGGAAAATCTTAGTGACCACACAGCCATGCTGATTCTGCTTGAACCATTTCTTTTTTCACAAATGTTTATTTCTTTACATCCATCCAGCCTGAACTTGGAAATAGCTGTGTGCCTGGCAGATGGTGGTGGTCCTTGGGTGGGTGAGAGTGATGATTTTTTTCCTCTTGACTTCTTTTGCCATGAGAGGTGTTAACGCTGATGGACTTGTGGGTCTGATCTTCCTATTAAGTCTTGTTTGTATTCTCAGTGTCAATGAACTATTTTTTTGTCTAGTCTGTATTTTGAGTGAATTTAAGAATTAAGACTGACTACTTAGATTCCTTTTAAAATACAAGATTCTCTCATCCTTGAGTATATTATTTTCCTGGGTAAGATTTTGACCGTGCTGTACATATCTCAGCTGTTTTATACATGTTGTTTCTCCTCTTTCTAAAATAGAAAATGCCATAGCCGGATCAGAGCGCTAAYTGATGTTAGCCTATTTTGTGTACATCTGTCTAGGGCCTGCCAAGTGGTAATAATTCAGTACTTGGCACTTCTTCTAAACCTCTCGAAGTGCACTGCACACAGACATGTAGCAGACAGGACAGCTCTCACCATGCCAGGCTCCTGGCACTTGGCAGAAGAGTGTCCTTCTTTGAGTGGCAATATCATGAATCACRGATCAGGTCAGTTCAGTACCTCTGTGGCACCCAGCATCCTGCAGAAGTGCAATAGTAGGAGCACTAKTGTGGATCCAGAGGTGTTTTTAACCGAGTTGCAATTTGCAGGAGGATGTTTTGGGAAATGACTGATGCCACACTCAGAGCATTTGGGATATGTAAGCTGTAAGCCCCCCTACACGGTGACTTTAGTGGTAGGGAGGATTTGAATGTTGGTTTTAAATAGTCAGTGGTAGGCTTTTTTCCTGATCATTTGCAGGAGTGCCTTATTATTTATAGTCACATTCTGGTGGTTTCTAAGCATACTTGGTTGTTTACGTACGATCAGATACATTGTATTGATCTCTGCATTTTGATATCCCTTTAGAAAACACAATGAACCTCTTCGGATGTTATCCCTAACCAATTATTTTTTCATGATCAAAGAATATAAATCAATTTTTGCTTCCCTTTTGCAATGCAACAATTGATTTTCTGTACTAGCTTAGTTCCACTCTGCTAATCTTTTTTTATGCATTATTTCCTTAAGCTAATTTAGAATTACTTTCAATTTTTAAGTTTTATTATTATTATTATTAATGAAATATCATGAGCACTGTCATTTTCTAGTTCATTATCTCTACTGGCAAAGTTTGGATTATACATGAAGTTTCTTTTTCTTCCCTCTTGCTAGATTTATTACTTTATAACTAATTGCAGTAAACCTAATATGGGTATGGAATGGAGAAGGATATTGAAATGATATTTTAAAGGTTGTGACGGTTTTATTCTGGACACACAATGGAGAACAGGCTTTTTGTAAGTTAATATAAATTTGTATAATACTAATGGTATTTATTAAAAGAATAATCCAGTACATTGAGAACTCCAAAATTTCTCTTAGCCTAGAAATGAGGGACAAATTTATGTGCTTATGGATCTCTCTGCACCATGTCTGCTTTGGTTTTACTTTCGTCTCTGCATTTGGCTGTGGAATCGTCCTCAACGGAGCACACAGGCTAGTGAGGTTACTCAGAAGGTTCAGGCTGTGTAGAGGTTCAACATGCTCCACTGTATCAGACTGGAGAAATTAAATTAATTCCATTTAGCTGGCAGACATGAGGATATTTGTAGTAGAAGTTCAAAACAATCTTTTTCTCTTAGCATAATTTTCTTACTAATTTTCTCAGGATAGTTTATAAAAATTTAAGGTTTTGTAGCTTTCTCAAGTCAATGTCAGAATCTTGATTCTTCTCCTAAAAGGTAAWTTTTCTTGTTTCTTTCTGTAGAGGTACTGTTCTCAATTTAGAAATATAGCCACTGTTCAGAAAAATGCAATGATGCCGATGGGAGTTAGCCAGTATAACTTTGCTTTAATTATAGTGGGAATGAGATGAAAATTTCCATGGACAATAGATATTGTGGTTGCTCTAACTAGTGTTTTCACTTCAGGGTCTTAAAAACTAAAATTGCACATCTTTGAAATTGCTGAAAAGTTTGGACCACAATCCATGCTGCTATTTTGTGAGATACCTTGAAGTCAGTGAGGCTGTGACTGTCTTTATCAGTCTTGGCATGTCCAGGAAATATTTAGGAATTATGGCAACATGCCAGATAATATGGAAGAAGAATAGTAAGTAAGTGCCATGAATCTGTGTGTGAAAAACAAGCAAGAGATTGAGTGGAAGAGGCATRTAAATATAAGAGTGTTTATATCATTTAAAACATCTTAGAGAGCATTGCTACCAAAAAAAAGKCAGCAATCCCAGTATCACCAGAAAGTCTGCTGAATTAACTGGTATACCACTTACTGTACAAAGCAGTAGAAATGAATATTTTCCATTTTTATTCCAAAAGTAATTTTAGAGGATTAGGGCAGAAAGCTATTTAATCATTTAGCAACATCTGATGTGAACGCATTGGTGGATAAGCAGCGACTGATGTGATAGTGAATTTTCAACACTGCTTTGTATGATAAAATAATAATGATCTTACCTAACAAGTTGATATATAAAATATACCCTGGGATTTCTTACCCCACAGCCACTTCCAAAAATACAGCAACAGTGCAACATAGCTTAAAAATAGTGCATAAAAAAAGGGAAATTAACAATGTGAATCTAGTCTTACAGAACCGTCTGCGGATCTCTAATAGACTGAGATTTCTACTTGTTTTTTTTCCATCAAATCTGAGAAACAGCAGAAGTGTCCTTAATTACCAGTGAGAACATTCATTAACAGTTCAGAGGGCAAGARCATCTTTGAGGATTAACCATGGAGGTGCAGGGAGAGCAGCACTGTGGTACTTTTTGGGTGTTTTTCCTGACATCTGCCCAGCATGGGATGTACTTCCTACTCCGAGCAAGCAAATCTTGATAAACCAGAGGGTCAGAAAAGGCTCAGAGGTATATAGTGAGGATGAGGGACAACAGGGGGCCTCTTTGGGCCACAGTGCAGTTCTTCTTTGAATTTTCTTTTCCTTGTGACTGGAGTAAGAGCTGGCTGTATTGGTGCATGCCCAGGTTTCATTCCAGAGGCAGAGTGCTTGCACCCCTGGGACTGTGTGCACCAAGCTGGGAAACCTGCTGGCATCTGGATGCTTCATGATTTTGTGTCTTAGCCCTCCTGGAGGCACTTTTCTTCAATTTCTGGAAAAGTTCCTGGGTGTTGATGCTATAGATCACGTATGATGGGAGTGGAAAGGGTCCCACACCCTGCAGAATTGCCATGGCTTGCTTTCAAAGCTTATATCCTTTAGTTCAGATATCAGGAAACATTACCTTTTGCTTTTGATTAAGACATGGGATTTGAGTTTGAAAGGTGGGAATCTTGCTGGTATCTACTTGTACCTGCCTTCTCTGTGGGTGATCTTCAGGCTTTTTTTCTCCCTCAGGGAGCTGAAGAGACTGCAAGAGCTTGTCTGAAATGAAGSATCTAGCTTGGCCCACTGTCTGGTCCCCTCTCCAGTGCATGSAAAGAGATAGCCCCCTTGAAAAAGTAGATCATTGGAATTCTTTCAGGAACTTTGTGATTTAAATTTCAGAAATTTTTGTCTCTGTTGATTCCAGATTTAATAACCATCATGGATTAGGCTTTAGACTTGTAATTAATTAAAAGCTGCATATATCTATGCCATATATTACTGCAAAACTGAGTTGCAGGTATGAAAATGCCATTGGCAATGAGCATATTGAGATATAAGTTTAAATGCATAAAATGCACAGAATGGGATTAAGCTGCACATTTAAGTCTATATTCTTATAACTGTTCTGAATTTTATTGTAAATAGGTGTTCTTTTGATTTTTCTTGTTTTCTCTGTTGATTTTCAGTGGTAAGTTGGATAATTTGAAGAGGGTAAGTAAAACTTCCAGGACATAGCATGACACTGTCTAAGGTGTCAGCCTTGAAATCTTGCTTGTGTGTGAAACTTTCATACTRTGTGATTAACCAGTGTTAATGGAGCTCTCCAGAGACACAGTAGTCTATTCCTAAGTCTAAAAGTAAGACAGAAGAATAAAGTATCAGAGGCAGTTATAGCTCATTTTATGTAACTTCTCTGAATTTTAAAAAAGGACTGCAGTGCCAGTAACTGAAGTACTGGGAATGAGTACATCTAAAAGTCACCTTTTTATTTGTGTTTGCATTTCACAATGTGCAGATGCATTGCTCTTGACTTCAGTGAGATTTGAATTTGTATGACTGGATGAAAAGTGCTCTCCTCAGTTTTTAAGATCCGTGAATTGTTGTGTAGTCTCATCCATGGAGATACTCAAGAACCGTCTGGACAGAGTGCTGGGCAACCCACTTGAAATAATCCTTCTTGAGCAGGGTGGTTGAACTAGATCATCTCCAGAGATCAATTCTGTGAAATAGTACATAGTTATTTGACTAAGATGAATTGTGATAAATATATATACTCCTGCCTACTGAACTGTTCAACACTTAAATTAATTTWCTTTTTCTGGTGAGGAGAAAATGAAGAAGGGTATTCTACATCTTAATGATATTCCCTACATTACAGAAAGAGAGGCAGGAAGAAGAATACCTTGTAGGTAGACATTAATGCCTTTATCTTATAACAAAATGAATTTTATTTCTAATCTTAAATTTAAACATCAGCCAAAAATTAGAGGGATTTTTCTTTTGTTTTAAGTTAATATATCACTTATAATATGCAGATGTATTCACTCTGATTAATTTTTAAATAAATTGCAATGGAGGATTTCTTAGAACTGGCATAAAAGCTTTCACAGAATTTCAGGTCTTCTCACTACTGCCTTTATGAGTTGATCAGCACGGTTAAAGTAGAATTGTTGGTGGTTATGTTGTTTAGTTTCAAAACATATTTTCTTACAATTAAGGTTGTGTTTGCTGTGACATTCTGTGATGTTAGATCGTATTCGCCCCACTGAATTATGCACATGGCTTGCTGACGCTATCTTTAATTAATTTAAAGCTTCTGCATACTGCATGCAGGCTGGTAAACACGCAGGTCCAGAATGCACCTTAACTGTAACTGAGGTTTTTCCTCTGWATTTTTTTTAAGTTGTAGAAGAATTAATTGCCTAAAGTTTGCATGACATCTGCAGAGAAAATATTTTCTGTTCAAGAATGAATGCAAATGTGTATTTGCATTATCTCAATGACTGCAGCATTCATCCAAAATTGATTTTCTCCTTCCACAGATTATTTAAATGTATAGGTTTTCTTTCAAGTGACTAGTCTTTGAATTGAAGGAAGGATCCTGCCCATCATTAATCATAGGATAGCATGCCATTTTCTTCTGAAAGGTACCAAAGATAAAAGCCTAATTTAGAGACAGGAGGATTGTTTTGGAGACTCAGAACTGCATGGGAGAGACAGCAGCAAAGCATCTTTTTTGACCAAATGATCATTTCTGAATGCATGTTATTTTACCTGGAATGGTTCTTATCTGTAAGTTAGATAAGATAGTTCTAATCTATAAATATTGTACTGAGAGAGGCAGGGACTGTTCTCTTAAATAAGAATTGCCAACTAGACAGCCCCTAGACTGACTCATCCAGACMCATGATGGCTGGCCGCCTTTTCACTGCATGGAGTACAGAACAGCATTTGGGGCAGTAGATGCCACTTGAAAATTCAGGTATGTCCCTCATCAGCAGCTTGGCACTGGGCAAGGAGTGGAGGTGGCCTCCGTGCCTGCTGAGTTTGTGCTGCCCGGCTGTATGGCAGTAGTGAACACTCAGGGATGTTGCAACTTTTTCAGTGTATATACCCCACTTGTTTTGCTAAGTAAGCATATTTTGGATGGGTTATTCTTAGGCATATTCATTCTTAGTAGTACTAATAGTATTTGTCTTGAGGATAGTCAGTGAGTCGTTGAGAGCGTGCGCTTCAGTGAAAACCACTGGAGTATTTGCAAAAATGTGATAATACATTTTAGCAGTATAGCTGAGTAGGCTTTACCCTTGAGAATGCTTTAAGGGCTTCAGTTCTAATATGTTTTTTTACTTCAATCTGTCTGCATAAATGTAGAAGGCTGTTATTTTATCATTTATTATCCTATAGGAAATGGAGAATTAGAGATCCCACTGAAGTCTTAATGGACTAATATCCATTTTGTCATAACCTGGAAATTTTCATAGTCTGGTAGAAAGGTCAGTGACTGATCAAGACAACAGAGTAACGCCTTGAGGTACAAGCTGGAAGCAAACAGGAAAGCATCAGCTACTGCTCTGTATGCTAAAAAAACATCAATTTTGAGAACCTATAAGCAAGAAATTCTAGAGAAGGAAATTGTGACTATTAAGTACCTTACAGAGAAAAAAACACACAAGGTGCTAAAAATTATGTGATTTGAAGGAATGTTTCAAAGGGATGTAGAAAGCCTAGGTTGTAGAAAATAATAATAATATAAAAATAAAGCTTTTTATTGCCATTTGTCTGAAATCATCAACATAAATTCAAGATAAATGCTAGAAAACAGTGAAGCTGATATTGAAGACACTCTATGGTCTTTGCCTTGCATTTTGACTTCACAGAGCGGGGAAAAGAGGCAATGAAACAGTTTTCATCAGTTCCCATGTGTAGCATCCAGAGAAGTAGTACTTCAAGTAGGCTAGCTTCACATCACAGAGATTATTTCTGTATGAGAGACAGACTGAATTCCCCAATATTCTATGCTGACTGTTCCTCTGAAGAGTATGTATATCACTTCCAGGAATATCTGGGGAGGAATAAACTTGTAAATGAAGAAAAATTGTAAGTGAAGCTCTGCAAGTCCTTTTTTTCCTGTTGCATTCTGGGATGCTACCTTGTGGACTTGGTAGAACAAATTGATTCTTTTTTCCGGTACAAAAGTTATCTAGGAACTATCTCTTTCCCCATTTTCCTGAATCTTATGTAAAGGTGAAATTTGGAATTAATTTTTATTAGATATGTTTGCATTAACAGATATTGGTTAAAATGTTTAAAAAGAAACTCAAATTTCAACCTTTTATTTTTCCTAAAACAGGAACTTTAACACTATTTTCAGAAAGGTTCACTATTTGTTTTTCTGTTATGAATTTCAAATTGCCTTCAATAACAATGTTTGATTTTTCTTAGTTGAAACCAGCGGCAAATTATGTCTGTTTTGAGTCACATCAAAATTACCTGTTCACCGCCACCTCCCATGCCTCTCTATGTATGAGACTGTGTTTGCTAATCATCCGTGTGTGATGTCTCTTTGGATGGACGGCAGGGTTCAGGCTGGGAAATGTCAGTGGTTGKTTGTGGTGGAGTTTCCCAGACGTACCAGCCTGAGAGATGATAGTGACCTCAGTGGTGGCCAGGGATAGGGCAATGGGTGTAAGTTGAAACACATGAAGTCCCATCTCCATATGAGGAAGAACTTCTTCACTATGAGGGTAACAGAACACTGGAACAGGCTGCCCAGGAAGGTTGTGGAGTCTCCTTGTCTGGAGGTTTTCAAAACCTGCCTGGATGCCACCCTGTGCCCCATGCTCCAAGTGTCCCTGCTAGAGCACGGGGGTTGGACTAGATGATCTCTAGAGGTCCCTTCCAACCTGAACCATTCTGTGATTCTGTGACCAGAAATTCACTCTTGTCTGCTTTTTTAGGAAAATATAGTTAAATTATCAGTGGAACTGATGCTTCAGCTCAGTTATAAAGCAATGGTAAGAATGTCACCTTCTCCACAAAACTAGGGTTTGAACCCAAGCTGCACAACTTCCCTCCTGATCCCCTTGTTGTACCCTTGTTGTTCATGCCATGGTTCACCACAGATTCTCTGTTTGTTAGCATTAAGTGATAAAGGATGGTGTTTCTATGTAATTAAAAGTTTAATTACGTTATGATTCTTCTCAAGAGTGCATTGAGAAGGCAGGAACATAATTTCTCTTGAGAGCAACAAAGAAAAGTAATCATGAAATGTTCTCTGTGGATATTTACCACAACGTCACTGCTGCAAAGGTTGTGCAAGTGTGGAAATATATTGGTTCAAATAAATACCCTTTAGGAAGTTTGCTAGTTCTTCTCTTTCTGGACAGGCAGTTTTCCAGGGTTGAGGTAGGTACTTGCATGTCAAAGGCTGGGAAGCAAGACTTATCTCAGCTTGGGTAGAAGAGAAATCTCTTCTGCCTCCCAGTAAACAAGCAAAAATCCCAAGCAAAACCAGAAAAGCAAAAACACCCCCAAAACAACCAAAAAACAACAACAAAAAATGACAGCTCAGGAAATGCTGTCTGTTGTTATCTGTTAAAGACAATAGGTGTAGGTCTGGGTTTTTTTGAGTGTGTTTTCAAACTTTTGTTACCATTGTGAATTTTGGAGTGATTTAATAAAAGGCTATGTCTACATGTTATAAATACCTGCCTTTATTAGTATATTATTATTATTATCTAACTATGGATAGTTATCAACAGCTACTCCTTTATTGGAATCCTGACAATCTCCCAGGACTGTGAATGTCAAACAGCATTTCCATTCCTTGTGTGACTTATTATAATTATTTTCATTGAAGTTGTTGCTGAGGTCAGGATAGTGAAGTACTTTATTTATGCACAGCAGGGAACAATAAACATTGATAATGTTTCTTTATTCTTATAACATAATTACTTTTAAATCCCAGTATTTATAGTAATTAGAAGTAAAAAAAAAGTTTAAAGAAAGTAATTAAAAGTAATATATTTTACATTATATTCCCCCCTTTTATAAACACACACTGAAATGCAAAACATTTCTCCAGTGATTTTTCTTTATCCCAAATTTACACTACATTAATTTTTGGTGGTATGCTCATTGTTTTTCTTTGTACAGAACTGATATTTCTTCACCTTCCTTTGTAGCACATAGTTGGCAATATCTGCAGAAATAACTGATCCTTTCACATTTTCATGGATTTTGGTTTCATCTTTATTATTATTTTTATTTTTCTTTGAGGTAAGRCTAGTCATTTGTTCTTTCCACTGAATACTATTTTAAGCACTTATGAACTAGACTTTATCATAATGCCATGCTACTATTTCCATTTAATTAACTATACACCATATTTGCATAATGAAAATGACTTTTTTCCTAACATAGATACAGGAAGGATATAGATAGGATGCATTTATTTCTTTTACCAAAAGGAAAAGAGAGAGAGCAGAAAAAGTCTACTGCAACTGGAATAATTGTGGAGAACTTCTTTTATCCAATAAAGAATTGGTTTATATTGTTTCCTCTGAATTTTTGCAGTATTTCTTATATATATTTTTAAAGAAAGATCTGCATTGAAATATGATTCCAGTTTGCTTCAGTGTTTCATCATTGATTTTTTTCTGGGAGATTCTCATTTTCTTGAAATACTTGAAATTAAAGATATTCATGTCAGGTGATGGACATATTCAATTGTGTTTTAGATCATGATGCATAAATAAGTGAATATATGTATTAAGATTCTTAATCAGTCAAATGTGACTGCTAGAATAATCATGCCTGCCACTTACAGGATGTTTATCTGTTTTATAGGAAACAAAAGCAGTTATATGCTGTTTGGAGAGTTAGTTCAGCGTGGATCTATAAGCTGTGTTGATGTTCTTCCATTTTCATGCTCAGGGTTTGCAATTTTGTGTTACACACCACAGTTTWTGGGTAAAACCACATGACAGTGCTTTTCCCCTCATTCAGTTCGTCATCTCTTAATTTTTCTTCTATCTGCTATCTTCACCTCTATTGTGGATGGATGTCCTGGATCTCTTTATTCCTCATACTCTTCCGTGGCTACAATTCAGGCTCCACAGTCTTCAGATTCTGTTTATCATTAGCTCTGTGCTTTGGAAGATAAGAATCAGTCTACTGAAGGTTCTGGCTTTTATGCATGAGTCTTAAAAAATGTCAGGTAGCCCCAGCTTGGGATGAGCTTTAGGAAGATGTTAACAACTGAAATTAAAAATTATCTGGCCTAATTTCTCTGACCAAGTGGCACAAGAAGCAGCTAGCTGAAGTGCTGTGTAGATCACATTCCTTATTAAGGCATTTTCAGTTATTTTTATCTTTCTAAACCTCTCCAGTCCTGGTGGAGATGATTTTCCGTGTTTCCCTGATCTTTCCATTGATAGCATAGCCCAGAGCCTGCGACAAGAGCTCTGTATAACAAACCATGCCACAGCTTCAGCTGTGCAAGTTGGTCCTGATTCACACTGGAGGAAATGGGGTTTTGGAGCAGAGAGAGTGCTGCTGAGAGGCGCTTATGCAGGTCTGGGCAGAGCAGGAGTTGGAGGCTRGAGCTTGAGAGGCAACGTCAGCCAGCACAAACCAATTCTCCTCTTTTAAGACCCATTTCACCACTCCTAAAAGTTTGATCAACCCAGAGAGCATCTATGTGTCCCCATATTATGTCAGCCCACAGAAGGCCCCATCGCAGGTCTTCTCCTGGCAGAGCACCCTGGCACTGCAGTGCTGTGGCCAGGTGCCACACTCTGACATTCGGCACGTGGCTGCAAACATAAGCAAAGCGTCTGAGTGTGGCACGTGCAGATCGGGCCTTCCAGAGATGTAGCCACAAATATTTACTTCATCAGCTTTAAGAGTGTTGTYTGGGGAGAGGAGATGACCCCTGATGCTTTCTTGGTGACCAGGCCTAACATTGGGAAAGCTCAGGCAYGTGTTGGCCACAGATGACTCTTGTTTGCAAAGCCTGAAAGCAGTTTTACTTCCACTGTTTTGGTGTATATTAGATGGCTAATATTTTTATACTTTTTTTTCCATTGCTTGACACAAGAAGCAGTCTATGTAACTCTTCAGGTTGTGATGACTAGAGAGACTGCAGAGACTCTGTAGGGACCTACTGTCAGTAGGTCATGATGTTAATGACGAAAGCCAAGTGGAATACTGTTTAAATATTTGCAGATAAACATGTGATGAAGAGGTTGACAAATACAAGATACAGCTTGTGAATTTATTAGGAGAAAACCTTCTAAATATGGAAGCGCAGTGTTGAAGGTGCAAATCCAGAAGCATGTGATAAAATCTAGTTTGACAAAAGTAACAGTAACTTTATAATGTTAAGGAAAAAAAAAGAAAAAAGAGTGCTGCAGACATCCTTCTGGTCATTTCAGAGCATGGGGACTCAATTCAAGAAAATAATTGATTTCTGTCTTGGAAAACACAAAAATGTTTGTTGTCAGTAGCTTAAAAACACGAAGACCAGTTATATTTATTTAAAATACCCATCTRAAATGTAAAATAACTGGCTTGTTTTGATAAATGTGATTATACATTCTTAAATCACCGAGTTTTGTAGAACCTCTTTTACTTTTGAGTTTATCCATTCTCAGGTGGGCAGGGAGCAATAGAAGAACTAATATGAAAATGTAAATTATCTAAGCCTTAAGGTTAAACATGTATTTAAACCTCCCTCCAATTCAGGAAGCGCTTGAGCATGTGATTAAATCTTGATGATATTAATGGCACTAAAATGTAGTCTTAAGTGAAAGCCACAGGGCTTCGTTACTGAACCTAGGCTTTAGCCAAAGCAAAAGAAATGAAAAGCCTGTTCCTACATTTTTTTTTTCTTTTTGCCCCTATAAGGATATTTTTGTGCTAGAAAAGAAAGAGTTTAAAGGAAAAAGGGTCTTAAATGTATTAAAATGAACATGCTTAAGTTTTACTGGGGTCTGTTTTGCATCACATTCCTCAATATGCTTGTGGTGTTGTACATATTTTAATCATTATGTTGTAGAGATATTTCTTTTCTTTTCTTGGTATATTATATTGGTTGGAAATACATTCACGGCTTCTGTAGTATTTATTTGAACATTAATCAGTCATTTGTTATACTGCATAATGAGTCAGAGATTGCTAGCCACAAAACTTCAAATGCCATCAAGTATTTGATGGTAGTAAACAATGCTCATATATTATGTTAGAGACAGGTAGGCAAAGAGATACTATGTGTATATACGTAGAGATTTTTTTCAATATATAGTTTTTATAGAGATATTCAGATGGTACAAAATGTTTGTCAGTTTTGCAAATTTAAAAAAGGATATAAACATGAGTTAATTTTCATAAATGTAGGTTGAAAGACTTTGGATTTAGCTGAGTTAAAGGACTTCACCTGTTAAAAGCTGCTATTGAACATAATATTAGAATTAGAATTCTTTAAGAATTTAAGAATTGGTGCCTTTTTTGCTTTGTCTGAGGCAATTTGAATGTAATGAGTTCTGTGTGGTAGTGGCTTTAACTGACAGCAGAGTCAATGGTGTAATCACAATGTTTCGTACCATGTTTAAGAACCAGAATTTGAAAATGTGGACTGCTGAGTACTTGAAAAAAATAACTACTCATTTAATTTAAAAGCCCAGATGAGAATACTAACCAAGAGCCTAAATATATCCAAAGATGTGTTTAAAACATAGAGCTTGACTTGGCTGCAGTCAGTTGTTGAAGTGTCTCCTGCCAGAACTATGGTTATTACTTTCTGTGTGAAGAAYTGAATATGCAAACATCAGACCTGCATTTTTATTGCTGTCCTGAAATAGACCTGAAAGTAGTTTCATGTTATTGATAAATAAGCTCAAGTTTAATTGAGGTATCTAGCAACTCTCCTGTTTACCCAGTACTTACATAAGACTATTTTCTGAGTATGCTTCTAAATTTAAAGGCACTTCCTCCACCCATTGTCTTGTCATTATGTCCATGGAAATTTTGAGTAGCTTTCTGATAACCTGAATGATTGTTTTTTTTCTTACATATTGAAGAGCTCTGTTATGTGTGTAAGGTGTGGGTTGTTTTTGTTCTTGATTTTTATGTTTGAGAAACTTAAGTAACTTCCATACTCTCTATTTTTAGCAATGAAGTACAGCAGAATGGATTGTAATTGGATTACCTGCAAAACTATGAACAATTAGAATTACTGTAATCAACTTTTCTACTGTAATTGAGCGTTCAGGCAACTTTGCAGTTATCTTTACGGTTCTTATCAATTTTCAGAAACAAATCCCTTGGATTGTGGGATTTGAAATGTCAAAAATGTAAATAAATAAAGCACAGAACAATATTATGGTGATACTGGGGGCATACGTAAGTCGAAATAGGTGGAAAAGATCAATGAAGTTAAAAGATCAGATGACACCATCTTAAAATTTGCCTTAACTATGGCACTGCCTGGGGAAAGAGAACAATATTTGAAAAAAGATATACAACCATGTGGACGGAAAATATTAAGAAATATAATAAAAATATCTTGTGAATAAAAATAAAGTTTTTTCATGCACTTAAAACCTTCAAATAATACGTTTGCTTTAAACTTACAAGGACTAGTCTTTCTGGATTTTCATTTTGTAACATGGCATTTATTGTGAGGAGTTTATAGTGTGAGGAACTTACAGCTTCTGTCAAAAGAAAAGGCCTTGATGATTGTGTATCATCACTGGATTTATGATATTTCAGTTTTTGAGAATTACATATATATTTGTTATGGAAAACTTAAAAGCTTGATACCTTTTCCTGTGTGTGCTCATAGCAGTACTGCATTTATTTGCATCCAGTCAAAATTTATACTGAATCTGAAAATTTTAAATACTGTTGTGGCAGCGATTCTATACTCTCCCTGAAGTTACATCTCAAGATTTATAACACACTTGCAAGATGTGAAATTTCATTATTGATTTCTGTGCTGTGTGTTGAATTGATTTTATTTTTAGAATTTCTGAAGCAAGTAGAGATTATTTAATTTTTCACTATAGCTGACAATTTTCAACACAGATAAAATAGCTGCTTTTGACACAGTAGATGATACTGCTCACTGATTCTGATCCTTTTACTTATGGTAGGAACATCCAGACATGACATATAACTGTACTGAAGACAACCCTTAGGGGAAAATGTTTGTTCCCCAGTTAAGATTTCAGCTATAGTATTTCTGAAGGAGCTTCTTCAAAGTACCAGAAATACCAATGACGTTTCAGGGACTTTTGATTTGGAAGAGGCAGAATCAGCAGATGATCTTTAGGTCAATGATGTGATCACCCAGAGCCTGGGAAAATCCTGAGAGCAGAGTCACAGCATGGAAATCATGTCAGATAACTCATATATATAACTGAGGATGAAAGAGAGGGAAGGCTATGTGACAATGTTAATTATATCACTCAGTAAACTGCTGGAAGATACTCAAGCACTACAAGTGAGGAAAAATGTTTCCAAAAACATCACAGAGTTACAGTGGTTGAGCAGTGCAGCAAAGGGGAGAGCTTAATTATTTTACAAATAATCATGTGAGTCATTAAAGAACGGGTCTCTGATTTGACCTTTCATCATTGCTGGGCATAATTTAATCAACACTTTCCCTTAAGAAAAAAGCCAGCTTGCAGTGTGTTATGCATATTACATTTGTTTTTTGATGCCCAGGTTAACTATTGCAGTTAGTCCTTTTACAGTCAGTAGAGAGAAACAGTCATTTTTAATGTACAGTTTATGTCAGCCTAGATGTAGAACTCTAGGATTTCTGAAATAGTCAAAAAGAGTTTAGATGGGCCTTATTGTGATGATTCCTGTGTCTTTCTGACACCTATAATGTCAGTGGTGTAGTCTAGCTCAAGTATCCCCGTGCACATTGCACTTATTTATATTATCATGATAACTGTAAAAAATAGCAGAACACAGCATATTTCAATTGCAGAGCAACAAATGAGTACATGAATCATGTATAAACGTGTCTTTCAGGCAAATTAAATGGTATAATTGAACTTGCATAAAATTATTCTAAGTTTACACTAGAAAGGCTCTATGATGCATTTTCTCATGGATATAGAAATGCCAGTGGATCATGTAGAAGAGTGAATCATGGAGTCCTTGAAAAATAGAAGCTATCCTTCATCTTGAAAGAAGTGTAAACAGCTTAAATATGTTCAGCATGTAGAACAACAAGATTTACCAGTGCTGAGCCCTGCTATTTTTTTCTCCATCATGCAGGCCCACAATGGACATACAGAACAGTATTAGTTGCAAACTAAGCTCTTCACAATATTTTTTTTTAAAATTCATCTTTATATTTTTTCATGAATTCTTGCTGTCTTTAGTCTTTTCTTTTTACTAATACTATTAAATACTATGAAATCCCAATTGCAAGTCATTCCTGTTAGTCTTTTCTAGATAACGATTAGTTAAGTTTAATTCAAGCAATCAACTATTGCTTGAATAACTATTTGGGGCCTCTTAGTATCCTCCACTGATAGCCTCTGCTCATGGTATAGTAGTGGAACATGAAGTGTCTTGGTTGTTTTCTTTCCGTATTGATATTCTTGTGGAAAAAATTCTTGCTACTTTTGAGGTACCTTTCTGTTTGCATTAAGTCTTGCTTTTTACTTGTTTCATTCTCATTTTATTTTGTGTTGTTTTTTAGCAGGTTGTAGTTTCTGCTTGCAGTAATTTCCTCTAATCTGTACAGAAAGACTCAAGATTTTTGTCAAGATGGTCTTCTGCTAGTCTTACCTTTCTTCCACAGTATGAAGGTTTATAATTTCCTTCATAAGACTGAGTTTCTTTTTAAATCAGTTACTTACTCTTCTAGMTTATTTTCCTTTTACATGTTCCAGGATTTCCTATATGCCTTGTGGTAATCCACTATTTTTATTTTGCAATTATTTTTTCTTCTTGTATTATAACTATTTCCCTTTCTATTTACCGCCACTGTATTCATTTTTCTTCACTCTGGCAATTTAACTGAAATATTTAAAATTAGTTTTGTGTTGCCTTTCAGCTGGTTTGTAAACAAACTAATGAAATTAATGAAATGAAATGAATTTGTGAAATACAATCAATGAAAAATAAGCTATATTTCAATCAGATACAAGCTCAGTACAAGTTATAAGACTGTCCCTTCTAATTAAATTTCATGTAGGTATGGGTGTTTCAAAATATATTGTAAAAGGAATAGAGGAAAATATTATCATCATTTTTCCAAGGTTAACAGGAGCTTTCAGTTTCTAAAGGCACTTTCCTTTTCCATTTCATTTTTTAATAGAACTATCAAATAGGGGTGGTATTTCATGACTGATTAATGATAGATGCACTAACCCTGTTTAAAAAGGGTGCAGTGGAACAATACACAAAGTTTTAGAACAAATTTTAAAGGAAATAATAATCAGAAAAAAAAATAGGACAAAGTACAACACAGGCCAATAGAAAACTGCACATGAGTAGGGAAGACAGTAGAGTTAATTTATCTGAATTCAATAAAGCATTTGATATAATGCGACATGGGAAATTATTTGCAAAGGTGAAAAAAAAGATGGATGTAATTGAAGGAAATGGTTAATGTAAAGTAATAAACTTTTGAGTTCTGGCTTCAAAATGTCTCACAGTTATTTTTTGTATAGTTGCTTCTTGTGTAATCAAAAGGGAAGAGCTCTTCTTTGAAGCATTACCTTAGTGTAGTGTAAGTCTTTCCAGATCAAGAATAAACAATTCAGTGTTGACAAATTCTTGTGCATCTGGTCTGGTCCCATGGACTTCTTCATATCCAACTGGCATAGATATTGCTCAACTCACTTTTTCTCTAATGTAGGTAATGTTTCAGTCCAACAGATTCTTCAATTTGGCTGGGGATCTGAAGGGCTTAATGGTAGTCAAGACTAGTAAAGGATGTCTTAGTCAAGATTAAGGCAAAGGATGCATTGAGTACCTAAGTCTTTCTCTGTAAAGGCAAGGAATAGTCACTTGGTCTGCTGCTTGAGAAATGCACCTGCATTGTCCTTAGCCTTCCTGTCAATGTATTTTTGAAAGCATATCTTCATATCCCTTCACATCCTTGAATATTTAAGCTGAGCTTTGGCTTTCCTAACTCCACCTCTGCATGCTCTGGCCTTGTGTTGCACCTGAATAGCTTCATTTTTGCACCACAGATGATTTAGGAATTTCTTTTTCATCCATTATGGCTTTCTGTCCTGTTTGCTTGACTTCACGCATGGAGGAAAGTACTGTTTTTGCTCTTTGAGAACAGTACGCCTGTCGATCAACTATCTCTGACTTATTTGCCCTCCTACATAATCCTGTTCAGTAGATCTCTGAACAAGCTGACATTTACTCTCCTGAAGCCTCAGCCTGAAATTCTGCTATTTGTCTTTCTTCTCTCAGAATTTTAAACACTATAGTCTCATGGTCCCTGCAGACAGAGTTGCTCCTGACTTTCATATCTTGAACTAGTTCTTTGTATGTGATAGACTAGTTGGAAAGTCCCTGGCATGCTATTTGCCTGAGCCAAACACTCTCCCAAACAATTCCTGGTCACACATTGGGAGTCAGAGTGTTCCTGGGACTATTCGCAGCAGTCAATTTTCATACAGCCACTCTGATTTCAACACTAGGAGAGTTTACTGGAACTGGTCATAGCCGTCATAGTTTTGGGCTGTTATGGCCATTTGGATCAACATGTAGAATGTACGTATTTTGTTCTGCAAAAGTAGACTTTCTTTAAAAAGAAGAAAGATACAAAAGGAATGAGAGAGATTTTTTTTGTATATGTTTGTACATACAAGAGTAAAGTGATGTGTATAATTACTAAATATCCCTATTTTTCATTAGCTTAACATCCTCTGAAAGTTTTCCATTGGACTTTTCTTCTTCATGCTGAATCAAGAAGGAAATCCCAAAGAAGTTGATGCTTTTAGACTGTCTAAACCAGTCCAGAAACAATTCCAAAGTCCTGGACCTAACACATTCCCTATTGTGGGGCTGTGGTTTCCTTGTATACCTCCACCTTCCCCATCTTCTTGTTTTATGGGAAAAAAAAATGATATGGAGATTGAGAAGGAACTCAAGATTTTACTCAGTGCTGCATTTTGTCTCAATAACTACACCTCCTGTGACACTTTCATTCAGCTGTATAATAGAGCCACAGTACAACTATTGAAATATCATCTCAGACAATACGCTGAATGAGAAAGTATTTACAGTTGTACTAGAAAGTGTAAATGTGTTCCTGAAACATTGTAATAAAACCAAAATATGTTACAGTAACTAAATTGAGAAATTTGTCTGAGGAACACTTATGGATTTAATGCATGATAGTATTTCATTGCATAGTTACAATTCTAAGTAGAATTTATGAAGTTCTATAATGCTTGCAGTCTTTCCAGTGGACATAATGCCTCCATGAACTCATCTATGTGATACTCTTTATACAGCTTGTCTTTATATGGTACACACTCTAAGTTTATGGGATCTGTTTATCAAGATTTTATGTTTGTGTATTGATATAGTTCAGCAGTGACACCCAGCTCAATCTGCATGGTGTGTCCTACACTGCTGTGGCTGGTACTGAGCTGGACTTATCGGTCTGGCCAGGTCAAAGCTGGCTTCTGCATTAGGTCTCATCTGCTCCATCACCGAAACCAGTAATTTCTCATGCATCCTGGAGCATGTTGGAACATTGCAGGAGTCCAGTGAATTCAGGAACTTCAACTTTATGCCAGCGTGGTAGCTCGAGGCTGGCTTTGTGCAGTGTTACCTCTGTGTCTCTGCACCATGCTCCTCCTGTGTGCATTGTCAAATATTATCCAGGCGAATCCCAGCACTATGTCACACTGAGGGGTACTTGAGGGGTAGCTGTAAAAATCATGGAAAAGTTAAGGTTGGAAGGGACCTTCAAAGATCATTTAGTCCAACCCTCCTGCTCAAGCAGGGAATGACTGCAAGGCGAGAAGGAATGGGTTAGACACCAACACTCAAGTGTTCTTGAAAGATAAAGCAGGATAGATTTACACTACAGACTGCACAGAGAATCCTAGGAGCCACACAGAGGGGGCCCTGATGGGAGGCTGCTGGATACACAGTTTGGATGCCCAGGAAGGACTCACCTGTCCTGCGGGGCCCTTAAGTCTGTTAGAACTGTTTCCTATCTCAGCTGTGCTGGCCTTGAGTAGTTGCTGACTGCAAAGTAACTAGACACTGTTGACAAAATGGAATATGCATGCCTGGCCTTRTTGGGAATTTGGTCACTGCATGGAGAGCACTCTGGCACTGTGATCATGTATTCTGTGAGTCACTTGACTCCTCAGCAGAGCTTCTACAGATATTCTTGCTACACTGGGTCAGCTAGAACATGTTATGTTGCCCAGCACCTTACCTGTGCAACTTTTTAATATCTAAAAGGATGGGGATTCCACAAGCTCTCTGAGCAACTTGTTTCAATGTTCAATCACCCTCACAGTGAAGAATCTTTTTCCTTATGTTCAAATAGAACTTCCTGTGTTTCAGCTTGTGTCCAGTGCTTCTTGTCCTGTTATTGAGTATTGCTGAAAAGAATCTGGCCGCATCCTGTCTACATCCTCCCTTCAGATACTTCTACCCACTAATAAGAGTCTACCTTGGTCTTCTCCAGGTTGAAATTCTCCCAGGCTTTCCTAATGCTCCCCAGGATGCCACTGGCCTTCATGGCCACAAGTGCACGTTACTCCTTGTCTTGCCTTTATCAAACCTCATGAGGTTTATGAGGTCTACCTCTCCAGCCTATCCAGGTCCTTCTGAATGGCAACAACACCGTTCTAATTTGTCACCCTCCCAGTTTTGTATCACCAGCAAACTTGCTGAGGGTGCACTCTCTTTCCACATCCAGGTCATTGATGAAGGAGACTGAATTCAATAGAGACCACAGGGGACACTTCTAACTACAGGCCTCTAACCAGCCTGTCTCATTCAGCTCTTCCATTCAGCCAGTTTTCAATCCACCTTGCTGGCTACTCATGTAGCCTATAGTGGTATAGAAGTACTGACCAGAATATGTGAAGAATTTAAGCGCAGATTATTGTATAACAATTCCTGCAGATTTAAGCAGCAGCCACATTCTGACTGAAATAAATATCATTCAGAACTGGAGAGGCATGTGGGGCTCATGCGGGTTTTTGCTTATTAGGCATAGACTTATTTTTTTGCTGTTGTGAATTTTTGATAGCCTTCACTTGTTCCCCTTGGTAAAAACAGAAGTATTCCAATGAAGGGATGTCAAGACAGTTCATAGCTACAGTGTACAAATGATAACAACAGCAAAGCTCCTCAGTGTAAACTTTAATTGATCCTGGAGAACAGAAAAGCTTTTTAAAGCTTGCTAAATGAGTAATGAGTCTTGAAAAGTCACTTTAGAACACCAAATTAACTCAATTGAAATACAGAAGTTGCTAGATTATTTATCTGACAAGTGGGGAGCTGATGAATACTGCTATAACCAGAAAATAACTGCTGTAGTGAAAGCTATCAGCTTGCTGAATCACTAGCTTCCCATCACACTATCAAAATTCAGCCCGGTAATAGAAGCATAAAAGAAAAGAAGGAAAACACAGAACTTAAATTGCAACTTTTCCTGAAGGAAATATGGGAAGATAAATTGAAAATAGTAGTTCTAAGTAACTAATAAAAGTTATGCAGTAGATAAACAGCATTCTGTAAAGGAAGTAGAGAGGTCATTGAGCTACAGGTCAAGAGAAGAAAGAATTGGATAAGATAAAATCTGCTGTAAGAACACCAGAGGACACAAAGGCAATAGAGCAAAATATATGTGTCTACCTTTATTACTAAGACTTCTCTTTTTTTTTGCCACCTAAATGGCATATGCCTCCATGAGATATGAGATCTCCATATGAGATCCTGCGGACAAAGCAAGGTTTCTGAGAGCTAGTTGGGGTCCCTGGAAAGCAAAAATACCCCTTTCGCTGAACCTAGATCTGTCTTTTTATCCCATATGATTGGCTTCCTCCCTCCCACTGCCTTTCTCCTGCTTGTTGTGCTAGTGAAGAACTTGGCAGAAATTCTGGCCTGGTTACAGAACCTGTAAGGGGTCAGAGTGGGCTGAAGGGAGTGTGAGAAAGGCACTGCTATTGTGTGGTGGGTGAAGCGACCCACCGAAGGGAGAAGACTCCTTCCTTCTGCCAGGCATCAAGGTTAGACAAACTTCCTCTTCAAAAACACGTATGTTTATGGTCTGGTAATGTGAAGGGATGGAACCTGTGGCGCTATGCCCCTAATGTAAAGTTTGTGCGGAACTCCTGGAGGAGCTCCTGGATCTCCTTTCAGAATGAGGTCCCATATGGAGAGGATCCCTGTACCAAGGCTCATTCATATCTCTGCTTTTGTACTTCCATGCTGTATTTTGCTTGTTTGTGCTTCTTGATCTCGTGTGCCAGGTGCAGCAAGTTGCTGCATCAGAGTAAATGGGTCCTGAAGAGTACGATAGGCTACCAATGCTTGCAGTACAAGAATTTCCCAGAAGGTAATTTCTTTTGAAGGCAGGAAGGAGAGTTGAAATAAATACAACTTGTGCTCCTACTGGGACATATTGTTATGTAAGACTTCAGGAAAATGGTATGGGAGTCACTTTCTGCTTCACTCTCCACAGCCCTGGTCCTTCCACTCTTCAGATGGAGGACCTGTCTGGAGCACACTATGCCCTTTCCAGCTGGCATACCCAAGTTTGGAAGCACTAAGGCTTTGGAGTAAAATTTGAAGAAAACAATGAGTTCTTGATTTTGTTCTGAAATAGAGTTAGAATATGTTAGGGATGCTTATCTGGGAACTGGTAGTAGCTTTAAGGCTATATCTGTACTAATAAATAAAATGTGCTGGGATCACTGAAGTGAACAGACACTTAACAGCCCTTGACCATTTATGAAACTGTTAGTGTCCAAAATGGGATGGCAACTGCCCGGTGGAAATTGTCTATAACCTCTGCTAACTCTTGAACTGTACCTGGGAGTATTTGGGAGTACTTGTTGGCCAAGCCAAAAATCAAACCAGTGGCCCTTCTAACAGTTTAACAGCCTGAGTTCTAGTACCTGGAACACAACCTGGTGATACTGAATTTATTAGTATGGACATAGCTGAAGCGTTAATAGTCTTTGAACAGAAACTCATTTGTGTGAGATGCTGTCCAGACACATAAGAAAACCTGGTAGCTAAGAAAACAGGCTTATGAGGAGACTTAAAAAATATACATTACATTCTGATACCTAGTGCCTACTGATTTTTGCAAATGCTTTGTGAAACTCCTGGATACCCCCAGGGAAAAAAAAAAAAAAGTAAAAAGGCAGATTTGTTTCTGCAAGAAAAATGTGGAGAGAGAGGATGCCCAAGAATAATCCTAATAGAGCTCCTGTGTTTCCAAAACAAATAATAAGCCTTGCATATCCCAGGAAACATGGCAGGCTGAACGACAAGATATTTTTTCCCATAAATTTCCAAAGAGAAGCAATGAAACAAAACAAAGAGAAAAGAATGTTGTGATGTTATTGATGACTTGAGAGGGAAGGAAGCCCAAATCTGAGCCAAATTGTGAATGTATAATGTTAATAAAACAACAACAAAAATGTGCAAAACCCAGAAGAAGCTGTTTTTTTTTTCAGTTTTGTTGTATTCCTCTTTAATCTCCTCAGATTTACACTTATTAGAAGATTGACCCTCTGATTTTTCTGAACATGGTGTTTGCAATATATTAAAAAAATATTTTAGAATTAAAAGGTGGCTTGCAATTTACCAAAAAAAAGGATAAAAGTCTGCATTAATGGATAATTGAGGAATTTAGATTCTGTAAATATAAGGGAGATTGAAGTATAGAAAATTAAAAATAACAGAAATGGAGTGAAAAAGATCATTTTTAGAGGAACTGGGACAAATAAGGGACTGGAGCATCTATCTTACGAGTTAAAAATAATCAAGCTGTTCAGCCTGGAGAAGACTGGGAGGAGATCTGATCAGTATGTATAAGTACTTGAGGGGAGGATGTAGGGAGGATGGGGCCAAACTCTTCTTGGCGGTGGCCAGTGACAGGACAAGGGGTAATGGGTACAAGTTGAAACACAGGAAATTCTTGTTTGCTGTGAGAGTGACAGAGCCCTGGAACAGGCTGCCCAGAGAGATTGTGGAGTCTCCTGCTCTGGAGATCTTCCAAACTTGCCTGGCTGCCACCCTGTGCCCCGTGCTCTGGGTGTCCCTGCTTGAGCAGGGAGATTGGACTAGATGATCTCTAGAGGTCCCTTCCAACATCAGCCATTCCATGACTCTGTGAAATAGAAGCTTCAACCAACAAAGATTATCTCTAAAATTGTTAAATGACTTATTAAGATATTTAATAGAAATGGAAACAGAAAGGAAGAATATCTTAATTGGAAAGAATTATCCTGCAATTTTATCATGAATAATGTTTTTTTCAAGATCCTTTGGCTCTTTCAAATATTCCTTTATGGGTAACTTGCAATCTTCCACACACTGGTGAAGATAAGTACTATGCTGATTAGAAAATTAGAGTGATAATGAAAAACAAGGCTTTGAAAGTAATCTTAGTGTAAAACAAAACAAAACTGTAAGGAAATAAATGTTTTGGTGGAGAGAGAAGACTCTAGTCAACGTGCTACCAAGATGTGCCTTTTCTGTAGTTAAGGTAGTGACAGAGGAATAGACCATACACCTTTATCACTCAGTTGCTTGTTAAAGTCAGCCCCAAGGTCCTGGAGATTCTCTTTTCCCCTTCTATAATCCAGACACATCAGAGTTCTTAGAAAAGCCCATTAAGGGACATTGAAGTGATGCTCCTGCATCTTGCATCTGCATAGTTGTTGTCTACTGGCATGCATTCATTCTGCTGCCTTCCCAAGCTGGCCTGAGGTGGCCTTCCATTACAAAGCTGGGTGGCCATCGCTAACAGGTGGCCTCCCATTGCAAAGCTAAGTGGCCATCATTAACTTACAGCTCAGTTTGAGGCTTTAACGCCTTCAGTGCACCATACCAACATTGGCCACATGCTTTGCTGTACCACTGGCATGTGTCCTCCTGAGGAGGAGTGTGTTCAGACCTAACGGGCATCCACATGCAAAGGACCACAAGTATGTACCCTGTGCAGAGATCCACTGTGGTAGCAGCAGCCTGTCCCTGTTGGATGTGTGAAATCTCTAGTTCTGCAGATTGGCCTGGGGAAAGACATTTAGTGAATATATGCCAGTAATACTCGCAGAACGGAACGAAGAATGCCAAATAATTTCTTACTAATATAGAGCAAGAAGCTGCTAATAGTAACCTCTGAGGGCAGATTCTTTTCAGTTACAGAAAGTACGACGTTTTTAGCTAGGCAAGGGTCATCCCCTCATTTTCTACAAACATAGAATAAATTTGACCGAGTATGACTAAGCATAGCTGTGTATCTTGTTGCCACCTGATGCTCTGAAATCCCTAGCAAAAGTTTTGGGGACAAGCTGGTGAAATAGATCTCACTTTTCAGGTGCAAGTTTAGTGGAAAAGCAAAAGGCTCTCATCTATCTCCTCAGCCAGTCCCATGGTATGCAATGATGACATTGGTTCTTAGTCTAATGAGAAAGTTGATCATTTAATATCTTATATGACAGTAGACTGGATTTCAATGGTTATGCCCTCAATTGAAAGTTTCAGGGTAGCCTGAATTACTCACCTGCTGAAAGCTGAGTCCTAAGATCGTCAGTCACAAAAGCCTATGATGTTGACTAAATGATAAGACACTTTGAAAACTGTATTTTGAAATAAAAGTAGTTAACATTTAAATAATGGGATGAAAGGAAATAAGTTCATAAAAAGAGGGCTTTTAATGTTGGAGCTAATAGACTAGTGATAGGATATAGTTATTTTAAATGTTGCAAAGCATATTTTATGCAAATAGGTTGTTTCACTGTCAAAGGTTCTTCTTTTGGTAATTTTTGTTAGTAATAGAAATAAATTGGAAATTTTTACTTTTGTTTCAGGAATTCATTTGTCTCCATTTCCTTATAGACATCTATTTTTTTTCTAAGTTTACATTAACCAACTTCGGTTTTACATAGTTCAGTAAAGCAAAACACATTTGTCTTTTGAGAGTTGTAGTTTTGATCACTATAAAAGTCATACAGTGAAATTCCAGCCTCGTTAAAGTGAGCCACAAAACTTTTATAGTCTTTGATGGAGCAAGAGTTTTATCTCCTTTTTTCTTCATAACATAAATGTTCTACTACAGGGTGGTAACTTAAGTAAAATGGCTGCTTTTCTTGACAGTGATTYGTCCCTTTAAATCATATAATATTTCTTCATCTCATCATAGGGCTTTTCAGACCCTTTTTGATCATTAAATGCCCAGACCAGTTCTCACATAACTCAACAATACTTGGATTAGTGCCTAAAGGATGTTTGACTTTATCTGACTTATGCTGATATGATAAAAATACAACTGCTTGGGGATTTTTCACAGYGTTACATGACCTTTTGCAATAGCTTAGGTTACATATCAGAAAACTATGTTCTAAAATAGTTGAACTAAGAGGAGGGCATTGATTCACTTAAACCTTTGTAATCTACACTTTAAACCTAATTTTTTATACAAATTTAAGCAGATGTGTATTTTGAAAAGTGAGTTTCCTTCAGCTTTTAGTGTCTATGTAAAAAAGTCAAAATGTTTCCAGAGCATTGACAYGGTTTGTAGATGGAGGTAATCTCTTTTATTAGACTGATTTGTAGAGCTGAAAACATACCTGAATTGGGACATGAAAATGGGTTTTGTTCATTTTAGGTAACTTAAGTGCAGTGTATGTTCATGTCTGCATCTCAGTGAGGGATGCTTAGCTCAGTTTATAATCAGTGGAAATAAAAACGCACTTCTAATGTGCAATTCAATTTAGACATTTACTTTAGGAGATGAATCACTGTGGAAGGGCTTATTTCAGTCCATGGACTGTGGTGGGAGCTTGGGGTGCCTAGCTCAGTTGCAGATGTCTGCATTATGTGCATCTATATTTAGTCAGATCAATCCCATCTGATTGTGTCACGCATAATGGATATGATTAGCCATTATCTCATTTTCCAAGCCAGTCTTGGTGTCAACAAGAGTATATGATCAATCTTCACACCCTTAAAACCCGCTGGATTGTTTTCTGGGTGTTGAGTGACTGATGTTCTTATTTTCTAAAGAAAACATTGCTACATCATACTGACATATAGTATGTTTCTTGCTGATGGATTTCTTGTGCAGTGTAAGTTACAAAAATCTGTTGTAGTAATGCAGACTGTGTGTCAGTGAGGAGCATACTTGCACAGAAGAGCTCCCTCCAGGCATCTGCAGTATTAGGTGCCAACACGTATCATCCTGAGACATTTCAGTGAGTATTTGGGAGTGCCTGGGCCATTCTGCTCAGGTGTGTTGAAATCAACTATATGTAACACGATGACCAAAGGCAAGTTGGGCCTTTTAAACTGAGTCGTTGTCATCCATCCAGTCCCCCCAAAATTCTACAACTTTTCAAAGAAATGTGATTCAAGAGTAGTTTGATAATTCTATTAAGAACATTCGAAAAAATCAAAAGAGATAAGTTAATTGATGTACTTTCAGTTAAGAARCAAAAATGCAAATAAATAAATAAAAAGGTTAAAATAATATGTATAAAATTATGAAATGTATTAAAATTTATACTCTATATATTTAACATTTATAAAGTTAACTGTAGCAAGCTCCGTTAACATTATAACTTAATTTTGATTATATATTTGGGTATTTATACCAAAGTGTTGTCCAATGTCTGGACTTCAGCCCTGGGGACAGATACTATAGTCCTTCCTTAAGTATCAGTCACACTCAGTGATTTACTCCCTGCATACCCTCACCCAGCCCGAAGTGGAAAGGTTCAAATATAGAGGTCAACAGAATATACTGGTGAACTGAGTTTTCTTATGGACCAAAATGTGAATATATGACAACTTTACAGGGAGCATATTAGTACTCTAATGTATAGCTTGGCAAAATATTTATGGAAGTTTCAGCATAGAGATATTTGTAAGACTTGTCACGTTAGAGTGGCAGGTGTTCACATATGGCTCTACCTGCACATACACAGTTTTTACCCTCTAAAGTTAGAGAATAATAAGGAAAGCATGGCAATAAAAAAAGAGAAGTGTGGAATTAAATTAACAGGCAGAAACAGGACTATGTGCCAACTGTTCTGAATTGCTCTACACTCTTCTCACTCTCCCTCAGTAGCTGAGGCATGTGGTTTTCTCAGGACTTGGTGAGTTTTGTGATGTTTAAGATATGAAGCTTAAATTTGTGCCTTTCAAAAGAAAGGCCAGAAATTGAACTTATTTTTTCAGTTGCAATTCCAAAAAAAAAAAAAAAAAAAAAAAAAAAGAGAGAGAGAGAGAGAGATTCAAAACTGTCAATAGGAAATCTACAGAAAAGAAAACTTCCAGCAGCATGGCAGGGGATGAAGGGACGTGTGGGGAGGCCCCATTAACAGCTACGATAGCTGAAGGCTGTTCTGAAAATGCCTGTTCATCATATTCGTTTTTTCATGAAAAAGTATTTTCAGGTGGTTATTATAAGGGTCCAGATCAAGGCGTGCTTGTTGGTCTGTGTCCTGTGAAACTTTCTGAGTGTCTGTGAAGCACCAAGCAAAATAATAACCAGGTGCTACATCAGTAAATAATGGATGAGGGGAAAGTCTTTCTCAGAGAAGAGTGAGATTTAGTTATGCATAGCATTTTAAGATAACTCTTCATGCTGATGAACTCAGTGCACATAAAATCAATAGAAGTTTTCATTTTGTTTTAATTTGAATGGAGATTTCAGTATACACAGTCATAGCCAAGTATGGCTATGTCATCCAAATAATTATGGTTGTCCATCATGAAAGCAATTTCAGAAGCTGCATAATAATACAGGAAATAGAACATGAAGAGTTACTTTTATAAAACATAGGAAGTTTATTACTTCCTTGCCAAGGACAGCATTTAGTGCATACTTATTTAATCCTAGCTCTGAAACAGGTGATTTAGAAATATTATCTATTTCTGACAATGTTCAGTAAAAAGCCTTCCCTAGAAATAGCAGTGASTACCGACATGTAGAATTTGAATGGATTTTTCCTCAAGTTTAACATATTAATTATTCAACCTCTAATAGTTTTGCTTTTGCAAAGAATGATGACGAGCATGCTATTGCTCAGAAAATTGGTTACAAAACTGCATTGTTTCCAGAAGTGAAAGTAAACAGAAATTTTTTAACTGTCCTATCCCACACTTTCCTTTAAAACATGAGGAAATAATATTTTTTAAAACTTTGCACTGCTGTTCATGTAGAGATTCCCAAGTTAAYATTCTGGTTTTGCTCCATGCTTGCAGCCTCAGAAACCTTTCATTTTTTGTCTAGTGTTAGACATTAGAAATTAAAATAAGATGCTTCATTCTTCACCCTTAGCTTTCTGTAAACCTGCACAAAGTATATTAACATCAATGGGAATATTTTTTGCTGTCAGCAGGTCCTGAATTTGAGTTTCTTCTGTTTTGAGGAAATAGAATCAGCTTGAATTGTTGGTGTTCAGAGGAAAACAGAATCAGCTAACAAATGCTAAGCCCAACTGCTGATTGCATTTCCAGGTTATATCTAGGTAGACATCTGTGAGTTTATTCCTTGTAATTTAGTTTATATCTTTCTTTTTTCTGAAGGACTGACTCATCTGAAAAGTCAGCTTACAGGTTTTCAGGATTTTGCAGAAGGTGGTAATAGACATAGCAAGCTTTTTCTCGGGTACAAGGTAATGTATGTTTTTAAAATCCAAGAAAATGACATGTTCAGACTGTTTCCTTTCTGCCATAGAGGTTGCCCATGATCTCTCGGGAAACATAATTGCAGAAGTCCTTCACCACCTGCTGTTTCATCCACTTTTTTTGTGCTGTAAACAGATATCCATATTGGTAGCAAATGACTGTAAGCAGACACAGCATAGTCTAGGAGAGCTGAAGTTTCCAACAGGAGCTGTGTATCAGTTTTGTGGTAGTCCATTTCATCCGCACAGGGATTTATTCATACAGTGTTGTACAGCACAGCTGTTGGGCAGTGACATGGCAGAGGTATCTGTTAGCAGATCCTGTCATCTTCTGGAGAACGACATGTAGGTCACCTCACCGGTTTCTGAAGCCCCAGGAATGGAGGAAACAAGGATAAAGATGTTTTTCTTTTTTGTCTCTGTAGGTAGTAGGTRGAAAGGTGTGCAGGATCCCTGAGTATGATTGAATGTGAGGAGCTTGGACAAGACAATTTCACTGAAAGGGTAAAATCCACTGCAAAGTTTTGCAGGACACCAGAATCCCTAATGCAACACAAAACACATGGAGTTTGGCCAGAGCAGGCMGGAGCAGTTTTATTTCCTTCTTGTCCTGTGTTAATATTTTTGATTCAGTGCCACAAAAGAAGAATGGAGGATAGTTAGCCTGAAGGTGCTATATGACTGTCCAGGAGTCGATATGATCCAATCTCAGGCCATCTCTGACTCAAATGGATTTTAGTTTTGCGAGGAAATGTTCAAAAACAAGCTGCTTCAAGAAACTGAGTTTGCATCCTTGAGTTAGTTCCTGGCCTGAGATCCTGACTGTTAACTTTTCCATAATTTTTCTCATGCTCTCCTCTATTTAAAGAACATTTTTCCCCTTTGGCTTGACCAGCTGCCATCTTGTCGTGTTTTAGCTGCCTTAAATAATCCAGGTGCCAGCATGAGAAATATGTTTAGAAGTCAGATTTCTTAGATTATTTTCCTTCTTGTCAGCAGTGCTTCCTGATGCAGCTGTGGAATGCTAACACAACCTCTTTAGGTCATTCAACCCATTTTTTTATGAGCCAGTCCAACAGGACCTACTAAGTAGACTCCCTTAGACTTCATTCAGTTTTTTTTTTTTCTTGGAAAATACCTGCAGTCAAGACTTAAGCTGTGGATATTGTTTTGTTTATATCTTGATATATGATGTTATTTAATTTGATTATTCATTTGAAATTTTAATTGATTTGAAAATATTTTTTCCTTCCCTACTTTATTTTAATGTAAGCTTCTGTGTTTTGTTAAAGGAAATGAGTCAAATGAAAACTTGAAAATTATACTTCAGCAGTAATGAAAGGAGGTATATGGTCTCTATCTTAGGATTGTTTCTTTTGTCTAATTAATTTGAAATAGGTTTAGCATCCTTTTAACAAATTCATTATATGGAGATGGCATCAGTTCATTGAGATTATTGCTATTGTCAAGCTGTTATCATTGCTCTGGCAACTATAGAAACTAACAGTTGCAGTAAAGGTACAGGATGCATGAAAAGTTATGCAAAGGAACAAGCAAGAGTTAAATCATATTAAGCAGGTTGTTAGGGCTGCTGATGAAGAGAAAGTACCATATTCATTTTCTCCCTGTTATACCAATGATTTTCTTGGAAAAGATGAGGTTCACACAGCATATAAGCATATTTTGCTCATTACTGACCTGTCTGTAAAATGAAATAAGCTCAAATGGAACACAACAAATTAAATTAAAATCTGTCGCCTGGTTTTCAGATCATTTATAGAGCTCAGGGTTAGAGACGAATGTRGAAACAGATAAATAGAAACCAGGGACAAATTATTCACTTTGTTGCACATGATCAAGGTACCTACATTTTGTATTTGTGAGTAATATGGGAGCACTGTGCTGTTCACACATTTGTGCTGTACAAAACAGAGTAAACAGAAGAAAAAAAGATAAAATGGAATGAGCTTTTATGAGAGACGACCGAGTATCATTCTCTTTATTTTTATTATATGCTACGTGCTATGTTTCTTCTTTATTTCATCTTTTTCTCTTAATCAATGTTGAAATAATTTTTACTTTTAATTATTTAACTGTTTCAAAATTTAATAGGTAGGAAAAGTCTTTTCTTACCTACCTATCCTTTCTTTCCTTCTCAAACTCTCTTAAAAGTCTATTCTTTTTTTTCTTAATAATATCTTATATATGTTTTTCAATAATAAAAACCAAAAACATACAAAAGCAAGCAGAAGCTAAAGAGAACAGAAACTACTCACATTATACATTTTGTTAGTGCCAGGAATTGTATAGTTTTAAGGTATACAAAGCACAAAGGTAGCTTCAAGAAGAAATTAATCCAGTCTGAAACTAAAGCTACTACTACTTTTTTTTTTTTTTTTTTTAATAGTGAACTTGGCCCAGATGCTTTGTCTCACTATTATTTATTTATATGAAAAATGTAAAGTGTTTTTAGAAGAAAGAAAAAGCTCATTCTTTGCTTACAAGAGTTCTTTATTTAGGTCACACAAAAAGAAAAGGGAAAGGGGAAATTTGATACAATATACATGAAATGTGAATAAGAAGATGTAATTCCTGGCTGAGTTTCCAAAGATATCACTCCAGATTCAAGCTGCAATGAGATTTGTGGCAGAGGATGGAGTTGTCTCAAATTGTCCCAAAGTTGTCTCAAATACATGCTTCTAATTCTCTTTCAAGAAAATTCTTCTTGAAAGAATTCTCTTACATGCATGCTTCCCATGCCAATTCTCTTACATGCTTCTAATTCTCTTTCAAGAAAATTCTTCAAAGCCTTTGGTCTTTTCTACCGCCATAAATGAGATGACCTGATGCTTTTTTCCCTTTTTCCCCTAGTAYGAAGTACCTGGTTGCTTCCACACGATGTTCTGTGTGGGGGGAAACAGAACATAGTTCTTGTTGTGCGTGAAAGTACAAGACATATCCCTACAGAAGGTTTTGGGCAGGGGGCAGTTTGCAGTTAGTGCATGAGGAGATTTTGATGTTTGTGGAACACACTGAAGTTCAGACTTTGCAATTATTTGCTTTCTCTGCTTGCTTCCAGGAAGGAGAATGGACGCTGAAACTGGACTGTTGAACAGCTTAACTAGTATTGAATGAGCTAGGCAGTTAAATGRGTTATTAGATAGCTTTCTAAAAACTGTACAATGTGTTTGCTTAAAATTCTTTTTCAGTGTGGAAGCACAAAATCTTAGGATAAAAGGACAGTTGGTGAGTGAGATGAGCTGATTTATTTTAATATAAATTATAAATCTAATCAAATTCTTCAGAACTAATTACTTGAGGAGTTATCTGAGGAAGAATAATGGTTGTAGTTCTTTATTTCCTTTTTTATTCTGCATAGAACATAGTGATTGACTGGGCATGATAGGTTATTACCCCAATTAAAAGGATAAAAACTTTTAGTAAGTTAAGGTAACCTGCTCTCTTAACAAATTTAGCAAAATTTAATGAAAATTGTGCCAATGCAGATTTACTCTTTTTGAAAATGGAAAGTGAATCTAAGCTCCATATGGCAAGTTCACCTAGACAGACACTATGTGTTCCTGCTGTGCTATGTTATGTGCAGGGTTTTGGCATGTGATTAAGCCATGAGCTACATGTACACTCAGTGCAAAAATGAAACTGATTTGGGCAAATTAGTTCAAATGGTGCCTACACGTTTGGGATCTCTAAGGTCAAGGGTAGCGAATGTGCATACTAAGGTCCAAATTTAGAGTCTAACTGACAGAAGTAAAATATAGGAGCGTGAATGTATGTGTATGCATATTTTGTTGTAAGGTTCTGGGAGAACAGTGTCTGGTAAAAAAGAATTTTTTACTTCCAGCAAAGAATCATATCTTGAGTCAGTCCTTTGTTAACTGAGCAGCCCCTCCTAAGTAAGGGCTATGTCCCCAAGAGTTTCTCTTCCAGGAGGTTCCCCTGAATTCAGAAGAATGACCAGCTGCAATTTAGAGGAAGGAAACTTAGGGCAAGGATGACTGACGGAAGACACGCATCTCTGAGAAGGCTAGAAGCAGAGAAGGAAAGTGTGTGAGCACGTGTGAGAGAATTGTAGAATCCCTGTAGTTGGAAAAGACCTTCAAGATCATTGAGTCCAACCTGTGCTGCTTCTCTTTCTGCAGGTGATTTGTTCATTGCTGTCTTGGTTCACAGCATTGTTGTCTTGACAGCGAGCTTTGCTTTTTCCTGTGAGTAAAGTGAGGAGATAGATAGATGTTCTGTAGTTTGGTGGTGACAACGCCTATGTTCATACGGAAAAAACTGGCGTTCCTTCTTAGGAGTCTGTTTAGATGCCTATGCATTAACTACAAGTGGGTCTGAAGCCACAATCTGTGTTTAGGTTGGCAGCTGCACAGAATAATAGACTGCTGTTAAGAGGGGGCTAAACCTAGCAAGTGGTAGGTGGCTGCTATTCCTGAGAGTGCAAGGGATCCGCTATATTGGCAATSCCACACAGAGTAGTAGCATCAAGAGCTGAGATAAGCTTTTGCAGGCTCTCTGAGAGTCCTCTGGCTAGAAAGGGACCATATTGTGAAGTCTGCAAGGAGCAGTCATGCATTGTCATCCCAGGTTGCCCAGAGGGTTTGCAATCCATTACTTGGTACAGGAGAGTGTCCAATGGGCTCTGGAGCAATTGATTGTGGATCAACCCCATGTACCCATAATTGCCAGCAGCTCCATCCTGACTCATCTATAGGCACAGCTGGGCAAATCTTTAAGCCTTTCAGCTTGGCATCTGACCCCCTCTTCATCCAGCACAACTTGGAGTCAGATTTTTGCTGTGCACAAGCTGGGAGTTCTGTGTTGCTCTTATTTCAACTTCTTGAATATTAGTGGTCTTTTTTTTTTCATTCTGTTGCTGGGTGATGTAGAGAACAGGTTGCAAAAGAGCAACTCTAGTATTTCATTTTGTTAAATTATTTGTTACATGAAAACTCTGAAGTTTCTTGAAATTGGAGAATTCCTGAAAATAAATGATTTAGCTATGAAAATTATACATAGCTTGAAAGCAAGAGAGAAAACGCAGTTAATTTTCTAAAGCCATTTCAAATAACCACTATAATGTGTCAGATAAGTGATATTCATAGGCAATAGCATATTTATGTTCCAAAATSACTTGACAAATTTCTTCAGTAGAGATGGAGAAGCGTGGTGAAGTAGTGTTGAGTCAAAGATGAAAGATGACATTGGCTAATTCCTGGGAACCAGAGAAGAACCATAGATTGATCTTTTTTTAATGGGAAGGAGCTAAGAATGGAGCGGGCCYGGCAGCTGTTCTTGCCAGAAACTGGGTTTCATTATGCTGCCAGACTCCTCTCTGTCTCAGAGGTGAGAGACAGTTGGAAGACTGGTCACAGGACTGAGAGGGGAGACAAAGAGTCTCCTGTGTCTTGAAAAACTCACACAGTGTGCTCTGAGAAAGTAAACATACACTCTGCCTTTCCAAGAATCAGAAATTCGAATAATAGATTCTTTTTTCTTCCCGAAAATCTCATCATTACATTTGTCAACTGATTTTAAGGATAAAACTTCTGTGCTTATCTCTTACAACTACAATGCAAGGGATTTTTAGCCCAGATTATCTGGATAGATAATTGGCTATCAAAATCTAGTGTATTCCCATCAAAACTTTGTGGAACTTTTCCCTTASGTATATTCTATAGGGAAATTCTAAAGATGATGCCTTTTCACTATGTTCTTATTTGGTGGCTTGTTATTAACAGCTCTTTTTAAGCTCTGACCAAGTGCATCCAATCTCTATCCTAAAGTGTTTTCATTTACACATAACAAAACACAGAAACTCCAGAGCACYGTGAAGACCAATGCATCATTTTTCTTCAGTTTTTGTTCTGTGCTTAAGGTTTATTGTATGTTATTATTTGCAGATARTCATAAGTATATGATAGCAGATTTTGAATATAGAAAGAACCAGTGACAATATTCTCTCTAAATGAGTACTGATTTAAAACTTAATAAAAGTTAAGAAGGTACTTGGGGAGAAACATTTCATAAATGAGGTTAATTAGCACATATGGTAATAAGTAGAGTTCAATTTATTAAAAAGGAAACAAAGCAAAATGAGAAAGGACTATAATAAAAAACAGAAATGTAGAATTAGAACAAGCTGAAGAGGAGCAAATTTGTAAGAATATGAAGTATCTCTGCTCTTAAAATATATTCCTGAGTGTAGTGGCTTTACAAGCTGAAATAAAATTAATCCTTCAAGAACCAGCTCCGCTATTAACGGAAGACTAATGCTTCRGGACCATAAAGGGACATGTCTTCATATCCAAGGCATAACTTAAATATATCCATCCCCAGTATGACTTGAATTTCTATTCATTCTCCTTATCATTTTTGTTTTCAGAACTCAGCAACTATTTTTTCCTTGTCCCTCTGTTCTCTGTCCCAGGGATCTGCCTGTACTAGAAAGCAAAGCAATGCTCTCTGAGATGCTAGGCAACCTTTCTTTACTGCAATTATAATGTTACTAGAGGCTGCTACGTAAGGTTCACTCATCACACAGATGCAGGCACTTCTGTACATGGCACAGCTGCCTTCACTTCAGCTGTGGTCACCTAGTGCCRGAGCCACTGCTGCTCCATAGCTGGGATTTTACTGGAGGTCACAACCCTGTAATTACACGACACATTCCTCTATCTTTAGCTATTACTTTTTTTTCCCTAGAGCTATGAACTAATGGCTGCTGATACACTGGCACTTCTCTGACTGCAGATGTTCTGAACCCACAGCTTCAAGAAGTATGAACTTCCCAGTTGTTCCAAATGGAATGTCTAAGTTTTCCTGCCTTTGTTTCAAGTTCACTCAGTCCCAGCAACATGAAGCCTTGCAATTAGTAAATAGCTATTAAATGGGATTAAATGTACCTCATTGAAATATATTAGTGTCTTGTAGTTTTCCTCTAAAGGTCAAAAGGCACTATGCAAAGTATGCTTCAAATGTTATTACATGTACTACTACTCAGAAGAAGGTGACTATTTTGTGTAAAAGGTTTTGAGTTGTGCCAGAAGATACTTTAGAAGACTTGAATTTCAATCTGGCGTTCTCRGAGAACACAGGGGAATATCTTCCCCAGCAGTATTTTTTTTTTTCGGTTAATTACTCTTGTAATCATCAGAGAGACTTAACATCAATGTTTTCCCCCACTTGTGAGCATAGCTGTGCATGGTTTTGAGAGAAAAGAAGGGTTGAATATGGAGCATGACAGATGGCTATAAAGGAAATCACTGCTGCTGTAGAGCTAAGAGGTTGTTGGTGCAGTATCCAAGAGCTTATGCCACTTAACTTCCACATTTTAACTCAGGAATTTGGTAATGAAAAATACTGGGCTGTTACATAGTTAATTGATTAATGGTTGATCTGATCTTTYTCATACATTGTGTCCAGATATTAATGTCTTTCAAAACTCTTGTTTAATTTCATGCATTGATACTTACTGATTCTTTTCTGTCACCTAATTTATATYCATGCACAAGTTGATATTAAAAAATACCCTTGCTTGCACAAATGAATTTTTGTTAAGTTTAACCATATAGCGTACATCAAATGCAATACTTAGAACCTCGTGGCTTAAATCCYAAGCTATCCTAGAGTCTTGCTTGGACAGTGAGAAAAGAGATATTGTTTCAAGAGGTTCTTGTGCTTTTCATGTCTATGAGACATCTGACRGAGTGCTTATGTCCTCCCAGGGCAAGCTAAGCTCTTCTGGGGCCCTAGAGAATATCTTGCTACTATAACCTCTGTCCTGCTGTTGGGGTCAGAAATAACAGGAACAGTTGGAATCTGCTCTGCAATCTCCAGCATCTCATGCTGCTGAACTACCATTCTCTGTTCCTTTAGAGTATCTTTATCAGTTTTTTTTGGCCCAGTGTAAAGGATTCAAAAGACAGACTAGTACCTCTCCACACGTCTTCCTGTGGTTCAAGAAAACCTGTGGAGTCAAACATCTTATCTTGTAGCTCACTGAGTGTCATGTAAAAGAACTGAAAGCCCTTCCAGTATCCTGCCTGTAGCGGTGGCAGAAGTTGATGTCTAAGAAAGGCTATGAGAATAGTGAAGAAAAACAGCCATACTTTTCTAGTATCCTGAAAAGCAAACAAACAAAAGCAAGCAAATGAACAAACCACCAAAAAAGTCCAGAGATTACAGAAACTATACCTAATAATAATCCACCTCAGTGGATATTTCTATTCCATGGATTTGTCTATCTGCCCCTTGAACTTGACCTTAACTTGGCATCCTATGAAGGGATGCCAGGAGGTGCCCCTTTCCTTATTTTGAATTGACTGTCTGCTGTTATCACTTGTTGCCTTGTGTTTTTGAACTTTCTTTGCCAGGAAGAGCAGTGTGCTCTGCTTGTACTAGTTCTTAGAAAACAAAGAGAGAACAGACAAAATAAGTCATCACCAGTTCTCACTCCAAATGCTATTTAAAAACTTGCCTCTGTGTGGTCAGGATAAAAGATAGCATTATAAGAGAAAAATATACACTATGGAAGCACACTGATGAGTTGTCAGACATCTATAAATATGTTGTTCTGCCAGTTCATCAGCACATCCTCTCTAGAAGAAACATGTTTGCGTATACATGCATATATAGGACTTTGCTTTTTCTATTTTTTTCCTGATTGTTCAATTGGGATTTTCAGTAGCAGGACTTCTGCATTTGCTTTATAATGAAGTAGAGATTTGAGCATAACTGCTGTGCATAAGCAGGCAGGGAGCTAGCTAAGGGGACTTCAACATTGTCCACAATTTGTTACCTACAGAAAGTGACCAGATAGTAAAGCATTAAATGCTAAGGAAATGCCCTGGCCTTTCTGGTTCTATGTGTTACAATCAATTTTCTGTTCAGTGAATAAAAACAGAAACTATAGATATAATTCCTTCAAAATTATAATGTATAATTATAATGTATAATGTAATATATACATGTAATGTAATGTAATAATAATGTAATAATAATGTAATGTAATAATGTAATGTATAATTATAATGTATAATGTAATATAAAATTCCTATTCTGTGAATGTGATTTTGATGGGAGCAGCCACCACAGAAGAGTCTGGTAGAGATAATCCCCATGAGATTTTATTTTCTGTTTTGCTTTTCRCCTGACTGCTCACACTATCCTAATAGGCATGATGAGAATACAAAACATATTTTAAAATAATCCGTAATAAAGTTTGCACTTAATAATTTAATTAATGCAAAAAGGTGATGATTTTTATTTATTTATTTATTTATTGTAACCTGYTTTCCCAACTCAGATCTCTCGGTCTAAACAAAATGAACCAGGAAAGGCTAATACAACAAGCACAGGAGGAGCACAAAGAAACATCAAAGGTGCATAGGAAAGCTRGATAGCAAACCGTGTGTCACAGAATAGTATTACTGCAGATCTTCATTGACTACCCTTCATCTGTAGATTTTCTTAAACTTTATGATRATTTTAAGAACCTCTGTCACCAAAAGAATTGATTCTCTCTCCTTGCTCCCAATCACTTATTCCCAGTCTCCTTCYATGTTTCAGCACTAGTGTTTGTGTCTGTGTAGTAAACTGGATTGGGAAACTGGACTAACAGAAAACATTCTGAAACATTAATTTTAATTTGGAAAGCTTCTTCATTTGGGTCAACRTGGAGTTGCTGCAGTATGTGTGTCAACATGATGAATGGCCTGGTGTGGAAGTGAAAATGAGCAGCCAAAGAGAGAAGAGGGTCACAGGTGTTTTTGTCAGGAAGAATGCAAATGAAGCTACATCCTAGCAAAATTTATTAAGGAGGTAGCAAAACTACTGCTTCACATAAATTATATATATATAAGAATTAATATTTTTAGTTGAAGAGAGACCAGTTTTAATCCTGTTGACTCTAAAAGAAACAGAAAAAAAAGAAAGTATTTGTTCCGTCATCTCCGTGGGATCAACTTTTTGTGTTGTATCAGAGAAATGAAACACAGAATCTTGTCTGTAATTCTCATTTTGATAATCTGTATCTGGAGAAAAAAGGTTTCCAACAGGGAAGTACCAAGATCAAGTTGTTTACACATACTAGAAGTTTGCTTGTTTGTGTTTAATTTTATGACTGGTACTAGTATCTGTGCTCTATTTTAAGTGTTTTTATTTATAACCAGTGGGACCTAGTAGAAATGCATATACCACATGGTTGCAGATACTTAAGTGAGCCTCTCTTCACTTTGTTTTTAAGTAACTCTAAGAATATTACAAGAGACATCTTGTTGGTATCTGCTACATCATTGCTAATGTAATAATACTCTGTTTATAGAAATGTTTGTCCTAGACAACCAGAACACATGTTTGTGTTACAATTATAGCCATTATATTGCTTGTGATCATTCTGACTRGATAATGCTTCAGTTGAATTTTATTGAAACGTAACCTGTTAGCTTACATAGTTTTAATGAAATATTTTTCTGCTTACAGGTAATATTATTATAGCAATAATAATAGAAAAAGAATATAAATGACATGAGGAGAGTTTGGGATATTTCAGTGAGGGATCAAATCTGAACTAAGTAGAATTGTTGAGTGTGCCGTCATCTACATAAGCAAGTTAATCCTGAATGAAAATGAAATTGAATTTGTCATGCTGCAACCTCAAGTTTATTACCAGAAACCCCCAGCTATGGCTAAGGGAAAGTATAAACTTCCTTGAGGCAGCAAAGCATCTACCAGTTGTTATCTACATTGGACTTTGTAGACAGCTACCAGTAGTCATCTCACAATGTGGTATGGGATGAGTAATGGAAGTGGGTAACTCACCAGAGTTTGCAGGTACAACAGAGTGCTTGTGTAATATATATACTGTATACCTATATAACTTACATACTGTATAACATATACTCTGTACAGTATAAATAGCTCCAAAAAAAGTTTGAACGGGGCAACAAGCATTTGACCAGAAAACTGAAAAGTATCAGTGGGGAAATAGTTTTCAGCACTTATGGAAAGAATCTTAACAAGAACCATCAACTGTAGAGACAGCTAGATGCTGCCTGGTAAACTTAGGAGTTAACAAGGAACAGGACATTTAATTCTGCAAAACATACAAGCTCTTTGGATACACCTATCCAAATTGTCCCAATCCCAAAGGCATATAGATTACCTCTAGAATGGCTGTTATGTATATCATCTGAAAATGTGTGAGACTGTAAGAGTGGATAAAGAATTCTATAAGAATAGATAAAGAATTGAGTCCCCTGGAAATGAATAATCTCAAACATAATGCATACAAACATACAAATATAATAGAAACATGGCAGCATTTATATTATAAACACAGGAAGGCTGTAACACTAAATATCTTTTAGATATTTATTGTAAGAAACTAGCAACTAGCAAGGCAGAGTTGTTAAATTTAAGCTAGAGTCATTATTTGTATATATTTACTTTCATTTTTTCCCCAGTTTTATTGCTAAAATGTTATGTTTAATTCAAATAATTGAGTTTTTTTGGTCTTTGTTTTCCTATTGTCTAGTATAATTGAAGCCAATAAACTTTGGATGATCTGCCTCCAGAGAAGCAGAAAATCTAAGAAAGTAGTGTTTTGGGGCACCAAAAGGTACTTCCCTGAATGCACATAATAAACAAGCTGGTGAGCTGCGAAATATCTTCTGAAAAGTTGCAAAGGAATATTGTAGAGATAAGCAGTGCCAAATGCCAAGCTTAGTAAGGAGTTCCCTCTGGTGGGCACAGCCCAGTATTCCCTTCCATCCTCTGAAGGAAACAGCTCCTGGGACTGAGCAAATCTCAAGTATAATGATAATCAAATAAGCTATGAAACTAGGCAATTAAACTTGATTCAATGTGTGTCTTAAGGAGTGAAGAGCAGGTTTTTACAGTTGAGAAAAAAGTTTCAGCAGATATGTGTAGATATACATTTTTGCAGATGTAGACAGACACCATGCTGAGGAAGGTCACCATGAACTAGAATATAATTTAGTTGTTCAATAATGGCTCTGAATTTAGACTTCTAAGTCCATTTAGACTTCTATTTAATGCCCAGGCTTATTCTCAGAAGTTTTCAGCACCCAGCATGAAATTGAGCATGTGCTTAGGCACAACAAGATCTCCACAGAATCACAGAATCACAGAATATTCAAGGTTGGAAGGGACCTCTAGAGATCATCTAGTCCAACCTTCCCGCTCAAGCAGAGACATCTAGAGCACAGGTCACAGGGCGGCATCCAGGCGGGTTTTGAAGACCTCCAGAGAAGGAGACTCCRCAACCTCCCTGGGCATCCCGTTCCACTGCTCTGTCATCCTAACAGTGAAGAAGTTCCTCCTCACCTGGAGATGGAACTTCATGTGTTTCAACTTATGCCCATTACCCCTTTGTCCTTTCACTGRTCACCAATGAAAAGAGCTTGTTCCCTCCTTCCCTGCATTCTCACTTCACAAACTTATACATGTTAATCATATCCCCTCTCAGCCTTCTCTTCTCCAGAGAAAACAGGCCCAAGTCTCTCCTCATAYGAGAGATGTTGGAGTCCCTTAACCGTCTTTTTTGCTCTCTGCTGGACCCTCTCGAGAAGCTTCATGCCCCTTTTATACTGGGGAGCCCAGAACTGCACACAGTGCTCTAGGTGCAGCCTCACCAGACCTGAGTAGAGGGGCAGAATCACCTCCCTCAGCCTGYTGGCAACACTCCTGATGCGGGTCAGGATCCCATTGGACTTTAGGGCCACCAGGGCACACTKCTGCCTCATAGTTAATGTCCGTTCGGCCAGTCATCCCATCATAGAAGGCTATTAGTTTCGTCAGACGTGATTTCCGCTTCGTGAATCCATGCTGACTGCTACTGATCATCTCCTTCTCCTTCATATGCCTAGAGATGCGCTCTAGGATGAGCTGCTCCATCACCTTTCTAGGGACGGAGGTGAGGCTGACCGGCCAGTAGTTTTCCGGCTCCTCCCTCTAGCCCTTTTTGAAGACTGAAGTGATGCTGGCTCTCTTCCAGTCCCCTGGCACCTCCTCTCRAAGATGGTGGAGAGAGGCTAAGCAATAACCTCCATCAGTTCCTTCAGCACTCTTGGGTGCATCCCATTGAGGCCCATAAATTTATGGGTGGCCAGTTTGCCTAAATAATCCCTAACCCAATCCTCTTTGACAAATGGAAGGTTTTACTCTCGTCCATTTATCTCTCTTTTGCCTGAGCTCTGCAGTTCACGGGGGCTAGACTTAGCAGTAAAAGAGAAAGGCAAAGAAGGCATTTAGTTCCTCTCTAGTTCCTCAAAAACCCAGTTCCATCATAGTCTTCTTAATCATAAAATTACGCCAATCATGCTGATCATAAGTTGCTGAACAATATAAAGAAAGAGGTATCTTTTSCCACTCTGTATTACGTAGCTTCAACCTATTTCTTACTTCTGTCCTACCTTACTCTCCTGTCTTCCTATTCTGTTTAATCTTCTCCATAACCTGTAGCTTGCAAATGTGGTGTATAATAGGTTCTGAGCTGGTTAAGTGCTCCCTTCTCTCATTTTTCTTTTAGGAAGAAATGTATGTCCCCTTTGGCTATATAAAAGCTCCAAGCAAGCAGAGTTCTCCAGCCTTTTATTTTTTGATGTTACTGATGAATCCCCCTTAAGCAAACTGAATTATGCTTTTCCAGACTGCTTTTTCTCAGTGGGTCTTTTCTTTCGAGATAATATTTTCCAAATCATTTCCCTAAACTCTTCAGTTTATACCTCATTCCTTTTTCAGTGGTGGACAATTGCTTCATCAATAACCAACCACCAGTTTTCCTGATGGAGTGAAGTAGCAGGGTAGAAAGTAGACAGAATGATAAATGAAATGAGGAACCCAGGGAAAGGTTATTTCTTTCTCTCCACCAGTCATTAGAAGTCCACTGGACTATTTTCCAAAGAGAGAAACATCTTGCTACTCCTTGAGGATGATGTTTGTTTGGCCATCTTAGCATTAGCACATACTCCCTTTCACTAACCTCTAGACAAGAAAATACTCTTTAAAATTAAATTGTTTTCAACTGTGTCTGGAGAAAACTCACCAATACATACACCAATACATAACAACTAATACATAACAACTAATAAACAAACAAACAAAATCCAGTGCTTAGATAGACTCCAGAGCAGTCTCAGAGGATGCATTGGTTTCTATCATAATTTCAAATAACARGCCTAAAGATGACGTATTTCATACCTGATGTCAGATCTTTTGATAGCAAGCTGTGTTTAGCCAGGATTTATGCAAGTAGAAAAACTTTTATTTGCATTATTCATGTGCAAAATGAAATACTTACAGGATGTTCATTATGGGCTTTTTCATGACTTCTTACTGTCATTGGTCATTTAAAAAAATCTGCAAATATGCATGACTTGTTTTGGCTTCTTATTTACAGAAGGACTTCAGTTCTTGTCCTCATATCCTTTACCACTGGCATCTCAGTGACAGGGTTGAATCATTAAGCAATATTACAAAATGAAAAYGTTATTAGGAGATCTTTTCCATTGCTATTAAGGCATGCATGCCAGCAGAGTTTGATACCTTCTCTGTCCTCCTTCTGGCTTTGTCGTTGTAAAGATATATAAGATATCTAGATCTTATCAAGTTCACAAAGTTTCTTATTCTCTTTTACAAGGAAATTAGATTGTTTCAGCATAATTTGTTTCAAGATAATTTGTTATGGGGTGTTTTATGTTGAAGAGCTTGCTGGGTATTCTTATCTGATCTCTAAGGTAATGATTGTTGGGAATTGTTATTCCCCAAACCTTTTGTGAATAGTTTTAAATTTGCATTACCTGTGTTTTATAAGATAAAGGTCTTTAATCTTTTCTGTAGCTTAATATGCAACTTTTCAGATTTGATTACTTTGACAGTGTTTTTACTAGTTGAGTTTCATCAAGCAGTGAATTTTTAGGGGTTATCTTTTATAATCTGTATTTGGTGTGTGTCATTTTGTACCTTTCTCATGATGTCTTTTGGATGATGCCTGCTTATAACATTCTTATCCCTTTCAGCCTTTTCAAAGTCTTTTTCAGACTTTCTGAACTTCTGGACATTCAGGAGTTTCCTCTATTCCACTTCTACTTCCTCTATTTCCTCTATTTCTCTTGCACTGAGATTGCTTGTATCTATGACTGCAGAATTTTTATTAAAGATACTGTTAGTTTCACACCTCTGTTTTTTCATAACCTTGCTTCCAGTGTGTAGATTTGCACTGCTGACAGTATACATGAATACACTTTTTTTTTTTTCTTTCTTGCAAAAACTACATTATATCTATTTATATGTGAGGATACTTAAATAAAGGACACAGTGTCATTATTTCTTTATTCCTTAATATGCACATGAAGACAGAGGCATAATTTGTTTCTGGGAGTTTATATCTTCTGATTTCATAAGATGCTGCCTTGTCTTCCTCCAGGGGTAATAAATACTTGAAGATAAGCCAAACCTCAAGTTTAAATGAATTAATAAAGTACTCTTATTTTGCATGTAGTGCCTGTACTTGACGTTTGGAATATAACCCTTTTATACACATAAAGGAAAAAATGGAGGAACCTATCCTGTCCCCATGCAAACTCACAAGTTTCTGAGTGCTATTACAGACTCAATTTGTGTTATGCTAATGTGGAAGCTCACAGCTATTTCCCATTCCTAAACTTTGTTTTTTTTTTTTCTGGTTTTCTGGCAATTCTGTTTCATAAACAAATGGGAATAAACTAGCCCCGATTAAATTTAGTTAGAAAATGAGAAAACTACAAGAACAATCAGTTTTTCGACTAATCTTTTGCTGGGATTAGTGAGAGAAAATCAAACTTCAGGACAACAGCAGTCTGCTTGAAGAGGTAGCTTGAGATTTTTACAGGAGTTATTTGAGATAGTATCCATATTTGTACAGAACTTGATCCAATGATCCTTCTCTGTTCTATACTCTTACTAAATTATGTACATTAAAGGAGGCCTTAATCTCACTTAATCAGCTAGGGTCCTTTTTAAACAGTGGAAAAAAGTAGGTGTTCCACATGAAAGGTTATGCTATCCTAAAATAAATAGTAAAAGAAGATCTGTCCTTTATCTACAGAGTGAACTAAGATGACTAATTTAAATTAGAATTCTACTGCTCCTGTGGTAGGGGTGAGATGAATACTACTCTATAAAATTAGTAAAATTACCATTATTATATTTATTAGTGTGCTTATTTTGCATTATTATTATTATGTTTATTATGTGTTCTTTTTCTTCTTATGTGGATTAGAAAATATAGTGGAGGCTGTGTAACCACTGCATCTATTTTTCTTTTAATTTCTTGCAGAGTTTCTTCCTGCAATATGGTACCCAAAATGATGCACATACTCCAAGCTTAGTCTTGCTAGATCTCAGTAAGACACTGATGCAGTGCTTTAGACTGTATTCACAAAAGTGTATTAATAATTTTTTTGCCACATATATTCTTTCCACATTGACTGGGAAGGTTTGAGTTTCACCTGGCCTTCTTTTGCATCAATATTCAGTAAGCCATAAGAAATGGTGCAGTTTATAGCTTTCATAGAATCATAGAATGCCCAAGGTTGAAAGGGACCTCAGAGGTCATTGAGTCCAACCCCCCTGCTCAYGCAGGGTCACCTAGAGCAYGTGGCACAGGGCTGCATCCAAGCGGGTTTTAAAGATCTCCAAAGAAGGAGACTCCACAACCTCTCTGGGCAGCCTGTTCCAGTGCTTTGTCACCCTCACAGTGAAGAAATGCTTCCTTAAGTT
>NW_020454683.1:1287985-1339649 GCF_003342845.1 Nothoprocta perdicaria | reverse complement strand
GTAGAAGGTGATCAGGTTAGTCAAGCAGGATTTCCCCTTGGTGAATCCATGCTGGCTACTCCTGACTTGCTGGCTTCGGTTGTATTTCCTTTATACCATAGCTCTGATAGGAGGGTTTTCAAAATTCAAGAAACCTTTTGATACTGTTGCTTTCAGCATTTATAATATATCCTAATGTTGAGAAGGAATCTTAATTGAGCATATGTGAAGAAATCTATAACCAGGTTCCACTTCAGCTGTCATTATCATTCAATTAAAACATATGTGCCATTTTGAGAAATACTATGTGTAAAATAATATTTTGGCAAATACCAAGCTATCTAGAATTTATTTTCACAGAGATTACAGAGGGTCTGTCATATTCACTCATCACCTTTTCTGTGCCCTTTAAGTCCGTCAAGGATTTCTGAAGATTTATTCTCCAATCCCTACTGTCATTGTCCTCTTCATTATTTTTAACATGTTCTCTTCCAGTAACTTTACCTCATTAAAAAGGGCCTGTAATCCAGATGTAAATATTATTTCTTGATTCAGGATTTTTGGAAACTAAAATTATGGGTTACCTCATGATTTCTGCCAATCTATCTCCCATGCTTACTAGTGTGAAAGGACTCATACCTACATTCTGGCAAAACGTATTGTTAATACTTCTGTAAGGCTTGCGCATAGCTACACCACCAGAAGGATGCTCTTCTAGGTACAGATAATGTGATTCCATTAGTCACAAAAAGTTTCCTTATCAACAACTATGATGTTCCTGTTAAAACTGAACAGTGTCCCTATTTTCAGTTTCTAGGTTGCCTCACAAGCAATTACAGTTGARTATAAGAGTTTAATATAAAAGTTAAACTTTTTTGTGTGTATGGCTATAGAGAGACTCCAGGGTACAGTGTTTCTCATTGTGTTTCCCAAGAAGGATGAAAATGCATCAAGAAGTAGATGGCCAGAATCGGTGCTGGTAGATGATAACATGGGCATGTTTGTGATAAAAAGTCGAATGAACAAGCCTCAGATAATGGTGAAATAAAGATAAGAACATAAGAGTATTAGATTCTGGATCACCACACTCATCTTCCTGCTCTTGGAGGTAGCCACATCTCGTATGCTCCTTAAACTCCAGAATTAATATTTACTGCATGTACCTAATTAAGTCAAAATAACAAAGTAGTATAATTTGCTTCCTCTGTTACAATTAAGCTTACTTATAATCTTCTGTTACGAGACCAGTTTTAATATCAGAGTCTTAACTTTAATTAACTATGATAGCAAATGGGCAAAACAGGAAATTTATTTCATGCATATAAAATACATGAATGTAAGGAAAATTCACTGGAAATGAATTACACTGAAAACCTATAGCTGTCCATCAGAGACATGCTGTACTCCAGCAAGCAGGACAAAAGTACTCTATTTCAGCCTGTAATAAGTTCTGCTCCAGAAGATGAGCCATCTAGAGATGTATGGGCTTGATTTCCCATTTCAGCATTTTCTTCTAAATACAGCCAAGAAAAGAAGAAATATGACTGGACAAACAAGCTAATTCTGAGTATTCTTTCCTGGCAGTGATTACTCTTTGTTTTGGTAAATCATTCCAAATGCTTTGGTGGAATAGAGATTTACTTGGAAGTTTATATTGCTTGAAAGTTGAAAGATGAACTATAATTTTGACCACTTTGTGAAAAGCTGGTTTGTCAGTTTAAATTGAACTTTGCCTCTCGGGCAATAGCCTTGATGCAGTTAAATTCAAAATATTCCGCTACTTTTAGTATATTAGGATCCAATGCTAGTAAAATCATCTTTTATACTGAATTAATTTTCAGGTATGCATTTTAAATTAATCTATCAATATTGAATTTTAATTTAAATAAGATCTACTGATGTATTGAACAACTTTTGTTTCAAAGAGTTTTAGAAATTATTGCAAGATATTGATATGCACTGGATTTATTGTCTATTCAAATACATTAGCTTAAATATAAATATTTAAATCTAAGTACTTGATRTACAGATTCTGAGGAAAGTATTAACTCAAGATTAAATATCTAGATCTGGAATTTGCTTGGAATATTCATCAGTATGGAATTGTTTCTGCATTTCAGATTATTCTGCTACTGCAATTCAGTGAATACCTTAGCTGGAATAGAGAAGCCAAGGGGGAACTAAAAATCAGTTTACTATGATAAAATTTAATTATGAGAGACTAGCTTTTAATATATCCAAAGCCTAGCATAAAATATTAATCAAAACTAAATAATAAAATTTCTTGTTATGTGTATGTCTTCAAATTSTAAGCATTTACTCTACAAAACTTTTCAGATGAACTGCTCTAACCKCTTGATGACTCTAATGTATTCCAAGTACCTTAAGTCTTTTTTTTAAGTAGTTTATGTTAATCTTCCCCTACAAAGGAATACAAATACAGTAGTCTTTATGAAAAATAGACAAATTAAAACAAAAGTGTTTTTTAAGTCAAAAGTGGTTTTGTTAAGTCAAACCAGTTAAGTCAAAGAAGTGTTTGACCTTATTTATCCATAAGGTTTGATGATTGCCAACCACTGAGAATGAATGATKCTTAAAGAGGCATTAAAATCTTTAAAGCAAACCATATTATAGTTAAAWGTTTAAATCAAGATATTCTTTGACTTAAATATTTGAATCACAATTAAAATGTATTATTTACATGATGTGAGTTAAATAATTTCAGGATTTTATTGTAAATAATCATATCAATTTTTATTTATCAATAAAGTGCAAGAACATGGATGCAAGTATAATGGATGTGAGATTTTTTAAATTCAATTTTAAAGCTATGTATGTATATGTAACTTTAGAACTTGGCAGTTTTCCAGTATTATTCAGTGCTTATATTTCAAATATAAAATTTTGATTTATAGAGCACTCTTCAGAGCAATCCTACCTGAAAATATTTGATTCAGAATCAAATTCTTTAGTGTTACCAAACACAGAGAAACTGAAGGAATGAGCAGTGAGTGATGTAAGTACAAGACCATGACACCAACTAGACAGAACAAGGGTGTTTTGTTTGTTTATTTTGTTTTGTTTTGTTTGTTTTTTTAATACATCCTTTTTGGATTTTGGATCTTTAGAATGAATCAGAGCAATACAGGGAATAGAGAATGTGCATCCTCTGGTGATTTTGATGGTGAGAAATGTTGCAATGACTTTTATTAGGCATTTGTCATAACACCTTAAAGACTACAGAGACCACCAAGAGAAAAATTGCAATAACATCATGAGGGTGAATAGATGCATGGAAAAGGTACTTATAGCAGTGGATATGCTGGCATATGTTTATGTTAGTTTTAATCTCTCAAAAATTTAACTGTAATAAAAGTAAGAAATTGATTAAAAATCTATTCACTTGTTTAACTTTAGTCCTGATCTCCTTCTGCTGCCTGTTGAGTCAGTTGCAAAACTCACAAGTAAGGAGTTAATATGCTGCAAGTGGTGACATAGTTTCAAAACTGACCAGAGTATAATAGAATTTTTACTTCAAGATCATTAACTGGAATCATAAACATATAATATGGGACTTATCTGCTCTGTAACCTGACACACTATTACACTTGTGTTGTAAATTCTCTGACACCATGATAAACACAGGAAAGAAATAAACTTAATTTGTATAATAAAACATTTATTCTGTTTTTGAAGTAGTACTTATATTTGATAGAAATTAACTTGTTTGATGCAAAACTGAGCAACTGATAATCTGAAAAAAATAAGTACTTTATTCACATCAAGAGTCAAATTGCTTGGTGATTTCTCTGACAGAGATGGATGTTTTCATCCTGTGGTACCGTGGACTGCCTAACTCTCTTGAATTCATACCATATTATATCTCCTACTGCGAAAGAAGTAGGAAAATGAAGTAAATAAGTTGTTGACTATGTAACATCAAAGCAATTAAGAATGATACAAGCACAGTTACATTTACATGTAAATGTAATAAGAAGTTGAGTAATTCAGTATTTTGYAGCAATTTTTATATTAAAGGTTATTAAAGAAACTCTTCTTCTGTCAAACATAACACAAAATGCCATCAGGACAGTGTTTAGCTTAAAATGCAATTTTATTTTAAAAGCTAGCTGGTTTGATTAGCAATAAATATAAATCTTAAGAACCATAGAATTGGAGCTCAGAAAAAAAACTTTTTTTTTTAATATTGCTATATGTATTCTGGATTTTTTCTAGATTAGTTTGATTGCAGCATCTTGTGAGCTTGCTGTATTTGTCTATACTGATATTAAAGCTATTCTTCTTAATCTTTTAAAAGTCAAATTTCTAACCTGTATTTCTGCACTTCGGTCACAACAACCCCATGCAGCCCTACAGGCTTGGGGCAGGGTGGCTGGAGAGCTGTGGGGCAGAAAAGGATCTGGGGATGTGGATACACAGCAGTCTGAACAGGAGCCAGCAGCGTGCCCAGGTGGCCAAGAAGGCCAAGGCCTCCTGGCTTGTWTCAGGAACAGCGTAGCCATCAGGACTAGGGAAGTGATCGTCCCCTATACTCAGTGCTGGTGAGGCTGCACTTCCAATACTGTGTTCAGTCTTGGGCCCCTSACTGCAGGAAAGACATGGAGTCACTGCAGTGTGTCCAAAGAAGGACAATGAAGCTGGTGAAGGGGCTGGAGCACAGTCCTTATGAGGAGAGGCTGAGGGAGCTGGGGTTATTTAGTGTGGAGGAGAGGAAGCTCAGGGGAGGCCTTATCATTCTCTACAAATATCTGAAAGAAGGTCGTAGCGAGGCATAGGTCAATCTCTTCTCCAGAATAACTACTGATAGAACAAGAGGAAATAGCCTCAAGTTGCCCYGGGGGAAGTTCAGGTTAGACATTGGGGAAGAATTTCTATACGGAAAGAGCAGTGAAGCAGTGGAACAGGGGAGTCATCATCCCTGGCGATGTTCAAGAAATGTTTAGATGAGGCACTTACGGATGTGGTTTACTGGGCATGGTGTTGAAAGGTTTACAGTTGGACCTGATATTCTTAAAGATCCTTTTCCAACTGTAATGTTTCTAATGATTCATCTGGAAGTGCTGTTTTTGACCAAATTATACTTTATTCCTTGTACTTGTTTAAGGTTGTCTCCAGTGATGCTATGTTTTAATATTGATGTCTTAGTAACTTGCATTTATACACACAGGCATATACACTAGTCTTTCCATGAGGAAAGACTAGAAGAGCTGGGCTTGTTCATCCTGGAACAGAGATGGCTTTTCAGATACTTTCAGATACAGTAGCTGTAGGGAGGTCACAGAGGAGACAAAATCCTCAGTGACTGACAGGTTATCCACACCAATTCGTGGCAGGAGAATGAGAGACAGTAGGCAAAAATGGAAATAAGTGGAGACTAAATATATCGAGATTTTTTTTTTTTTTTTTTCCTGTGTGAGGACACTCCTGCAGTGGCACAGGTTGCCTGGAGAGGCTGTGCTGTCTTGGATATTTTAAGGACCTGAACCACCTGGTCTGCCCTCATGGCTGACCCTGATGTGGAAAGGAGCAGGGATAGCAATATGCAAGTGAGCTAACTGCCTGAGTCATACCCCAGATGTCTCTTATTATCAATAGAGATTAACACAGTCAAAAGAACTAAAGAGGACTTTTTCACTCCACACCAGACACATTCCTCAGCTGAATCTTTCTTTACAGGATTATTTTGAGAAAATTTCTGTTTACTATAATAAGATTTAAGATATGTATCTCATATATATAGAATTCCATCTGGGATCACTAAGACTTTGTAGATCGGAAACATTTCTGGAAAAATAAAAGGAAGATTTTTTTTTTTCTATTTTGATTTATTCATAAGGAAACCTTAAAGAATCTGATGAACAAAATGGGTTGGGGATGGTCAACTAGATAAAGGTTTTCTGTCAAAATATTATAATTTTACACAGCTCCTCTTTTTCAAAGATCTGCAAGGTTCAAGAAGCCATGAAACCTGATAAAAATCTTTGTCCATTGGTTTACTTCACTGAATATCTAAGCCATTTATGTTTAGGGAAACATTCAAAGGATTTTTTTTCTGAGTGTGTCATTTAAATGTTTAATTTTATAATCATTAGTAAATGTTATTTAATGAATAAAATATTGCCTTTGGTTATTTTGTGGGAAATATTGAAAATACTGAAATATATGTGAGCATATGTATGTAAAGAATCATTAAGCAGCCATTCAAAAAGAAGAAAGATGAAGTTACAGTGAATATTGTCTAGTGTAGCAGAGTAATTCTAGGAGAAAAATGATTTGCAATTGAATTTCTGGGATCTTAGTYGACTGAGTGATGAATTAGATATTCTTCTTGTTAAAAAGAATGTAGCACATTTTACATTGAAAAACACTGCAGACATTTCCGCTATTCTCAGTAAACTTAGTATGAACAACTTATTTGAAGTGGTTCATGTTTTGTTTTAATAATCAAGACAACAGTGAGATAAGAAGTGAATGAGGGTTCAGTAGGAGAAACATTCTCATTCCCATTTCAGAGATATCATAAAGCAAGAACTGTGAAAATTTAGCAAACCACTAGTGGAAGGATTAATAAGATATCAAAGCTGCAAACTGTAATAATTAAAAGGGCAGTGGAGTTGAGAGTAGCAAATGCCATACAGTTGTAGGAAATATACTTTTATGATATAGATTTAATCTGTAACTGAAAATTTAGCTTGAGATGTCAAAAGACATCACGAAGGGGAAGAGGAGATGCATGAGCCAAAACATAGTTTAGATAATTGTTGGTGTCATGTTGGCAATAAAAGTAATAAAAGCAAGCAAGATCATCTGGCCTGCTTTTCTGAAACAGATGTGAATTTAAGGAATTTCCATGTTCTTGTGTCCTGTTACACATCATCCATCATCCCCCAYTGGTGACTGCTGACTCTTTTACACTGTGACTTATCTTCAGTCTGAGCTTTTGTTTGTCTCAGGGACTCAGCACCAAAATWCACCAAATGCAGGAGGACCAAATGCACACCTGAAGAGGTGGTGGGCTAAAGAGCCTCCTGAGGACACTTGCAATAGTGTGGGATCATTGAGACCTGTTCTCCTACCAGCTGGGAATTTAAGCTATTCTCCCTGCTATATGCTGTGGATGCTGGCTGTCTTTGGCCTAAGGCAGTCATTGCCTGTGTTTCATTTTATTCTGAATTCAAGTTATTGTGTTTAGAACTTGTATTTAAACAATAAACTTGAGGTCTGAAGTTCACCTGTAGTACACAGCAGGAAAAAAAGTGTAGTCTTTATCAATGGTTTAATTGTTTTCTGTTGTTGAAATAAAATATAGGTAACTACTGGTTACAAAATGCAGCAAAGTCAGGTTTTCTGGTCTCCCTATTGCAGGAGAGTAGGTGCAGCAGATAAATTATTTTACATGTCAGTATTATTTAAAATGCATGCATATTTGCCTACCGTAAGTTAATTCCTTTATTTTCTTTATATCTACACAGCCGAGGCAATGACAACAGGCTAGCACTGCGACGACAGACCATTCTCCGGGAGAAGGGCAGGAGGCAGACGAGTAGAGGGCCTGCGTATATGTTTAATGACCGTTCAACAAGTCTTTCACTTGAAGAGGAGCGCTTTTTGGATGCAGCAGAATATGGAAATATTCCAGTGATCCGTAAAATGTTGGAAGAATGCACCTCCCTCAATGTAAATTGTGTGGACTATATGGGACAGAACGCCTTGCAGCTGGCAGTTGCGAATGAGCACTTGGAGATCACAGAGCTTCTGCTGAAGAAGGAGAACCTSTCTCGAGTTGGGGATGCCTTGCTTTTGGCTATTAGCAAAGGTTATGTTCGGATAGTAGAAGCCATCCTAAATCACCCCGCATTTGCTGAAGGCAAGAGGCTTGCCTTAAGTCCTAGCCAGTCGGAGCTCCAACATGATGACTTCTATGCATATGATGAAGATGGAACACGATTTTCCCATGATGTTACACCAATCATTCTGGCTGCTCACTGCCATGAGTATGAAATTGTCCACACGCTGCTGAGGAAAGGGGCTCGAATCGATAGGCCACATGACTATTTCTGCAAGTGCAGTGAATGCAATCAGAAGCAAAAGCATGACTCTTTCAGCCATTCTAGGTCCAGAATCAATGCCTACAAAGGTCTTGCCAGTCCTGCTTATCTGTCTTTGTCCAGTGAGGACCCAGTAATGACTGCCTTAGAACTCAGCAATGAGTTGGCAGTGCTTGCCAACATTGAAAAAGAATTTAAGGTGAGTAGAAGAGTATCAGCTGTGACAGGCACAGAGTTGCAAAGTTCAATTAAAGCTCTTTCTTTTGTTCCCTGGACAGTATTAGCAAGATAATATGGGTAAATGTATATTTACTTAATGAATGGAGGATTTAAACCTCTGGGAATTTCTTATTGCTATGTTCTGATTGTAATTTATGCTGCATAGGTAGAAGGTGCCAGTGAACTCATTTTCCATTTCCTGTCAGGCAACATAGAGGARGAGGCAGGATGTGAACTTCAATCCTATCGCTATTGAAACTCAGTCTGAGCAGCTAGGGGAGAAGACGGCTCAGCAGAGCCATCTTTATACACATTGATAAAATCCCCTTAAAGCCTTCTTCTCTCTCAAGGCTGTCCCAGCTCTCTCTGAGCTTTTTCTTTTATGAAAGAAATAATCCCATCCATTAATCATCTTTGTAGCCTTGCAGTATTTGCTCCAGCATGTCCATCCCTCTCTTATACTGGTGAGCCTGTCACTGGACACAGCACTCCAGGTGGTCTTATCAGTGCAGAGGAGAGGCAAAGGGTCACCTGCCTCGACCTCCTAGCAATGTTTTTCCTAATGCAGCTCAGGAGACCGTTTGTCTTCTTCRCCTCAAGGGCACTTTGCTGGTTCATGGTCAACTTGTTTTTGTCCAGCATTACCCCTGTGACTTTTGCAAAGCTGTTTTCCAACCTGTTGTCCCCGGTTGACACCTATACTTGTGTCAAATGCAGAACTTGGCGTTTCTCTTTGTTGAACTTCATAGGAACCTTCCTATTGAGGAATTTCTGAAGTCCGTCAAGGTCCTCTTGAATAAGAACACAACCATCCAGTATTATCAGGCACCTCTTCCAGGTTTATCAGATCTGCAGACTTGCTGAAGTTCCATCATCCAGGTCATTAATGAAGATGTTAAAACTGTATTGTCCCAGTTTCCACCCCTGAAGAGCATCACAGGTGACTGGCATCCAGCAGAACTTTCTGCTACTGATCACAACTCTCTGAACTCAGCATTTCAGACAGTTTTCAGTCCACATCACTGATCACTTATCTAGCCAGTAGTCCATCAGCTTGTCTATGAGGAACTTGGGCACACAGTGCCAGAAGCTTTACAGAAGTTGAAGTAAGCAGTAGCTACTGCTTTCTCCTCATCACCAAGGCAGACATTTCATTGTAGTAGGCTGTCAGGTTAGTTAAACATGATTTTTTTTCTTCATATATTCATGCTGTTTATCCGCAATCATCTTTCAGTTCTTCATGTGTCTGAAAATAGTATCCAGGATTACTTGCTCCATCACTTTCTCAGACATCAAGCTGAAGCTGAAGTTCCCCAGATCCTCCTGCTTGCCCTGCCTGAAGATGGAAGAGACATTTGAAGTCTTCCAATTCCTTCCAGAACCTCCTCTGCTTGCCATGACCCTCAGAGATATTCAAGAGTGTCCTTACAATATCATTGTCCAGTTCCTTCAACATTCGTAGGTCCCATCAGGTCCCATAGACCTGTGTATGTGTAGTTTGTAGGAGTGTTCCCTAACTTGCTCTTCAACGAGTCTTAAGGCTCCAGTCTGGATAGTGAAGTCATTGACAGAAATCCTTATGACCTCTGTGCTTGTATGTGTAGTTCAGAAAAGAGTATTTATGCCACATATTCTGTTTCCTCCTTTTAAGCAGCTGCTGAAGATACAAACAAAGGGACTTGATTAACTTAAAGGGAAATAAATTTAGAACAGAACAGAAAAACATGTTTTATACTTCATAAATGCAGCCTGTTAAATTCACTGCAATGTTGAATTAAATGCTATGTCTGATTTCTAGTGGCTGTATAACTCCTTTTACCACAGTTGGAGCCATACAAGTGAGGATTATGATAAGGGTAAATAAAATCATCATCTGCAAATGTCAGCAAGAAGTACCCTTCAAATGTATGCTGCAGTACACAATTGGAAAGATGAACTGGAAGCAGAAGTAATTCGTCCTTGGTGTCACAGAGATGGGAAATGAGACACATGCAAGAAAATATGGACTGGTTCAGAAAGCAGCCTTCTCTAGCCTACACTTATCTACCATGAGGATGCATGACCTTGCTCATCCCTATGTGACTTTTGTCTCAATTTTCTTCTCTAAAATCTCTATTTCCTTCTATCCTAGAAACCTCTATCTTAAAAACTCTGCTACTAGCATAGTGATATATGAAGACTTGCAACAGAAGTTTTGAGACAGTCACCCATCAAAAATAGCAGACTAGACAAGACACTGAACAGCCCCATATAATTGAGCATAAAACAGGCAAGGTCTACTAGAGGACAAATATGCTCCTTAGAGCAGACCAAACCTGACACCAAGGAACAGGAGCACCTGGCAACACAGAAATTGCCAGAAATTTAAGTCTCCATCATAATACTTCTTCAGRAGCAGGCAGCTGACAACCTAGGGGTTTTACTTGAACATTTTTGTAGGTACTGAAAGCATGTGAGGGTTCTGCACCTGGGACGGAATATGCCCAGATTAGGGGTTGATCTGCTGGAAAGTAGCTCCATGGAGAGACATTTGGGAGTTCTGGTTGACAAGTTAACCATGAGTAAGCAGTGTACCCTCGTGGCCGAGAAGGCCAATGGGATCCTGGCCTGCATCAGGAGGAGTGTTGCCAGCAGGTTGAGGGAGGGGATCTCCCTCCTCAGCTCTGGTGAGGCCGCACCTGGAGTACTGGATGCAGTTGTGGGCTGCCCTGTACAACAGGGATGCTCAGCTTCTAGAGAGGGTCCAGCGGGGGGCAACAAAGATGATTAAGAGTGTGGAGCATCTATCTTATGAGGAAAGACTGAGTTGGGCCTGTTTAGCCTGGAGAAAAGAAGATTGAGAGGGGAGCTGATCAACATGTACAAACACCTGAGGGGAGAATGTAAAGAGGAAGGGACTAAACTCTTCTCAGTGATGGTCAGTGACAGGATAAAGAATTATGGGTATAAACTAAAACACAAGAAGTTTCATCTGCATATGAGGAAGAATTTCTTCACTGTGAGGGTGACAGAGCCCTGGAACAGGCTATGCAGAGAAGTTGTGGAGACTCCTCCTTTGGAAATCTTGAAAACTCTCCTGGATGCGACCCTGTGCCACATGCTTTAGGTGTCCCTGCTGGAGCAGGGGGGTTGGACTAAATGATCTTTAGAGGTCCCTTCCAAGCTTAACCATTCTGTTATTCTRTAATTTTGTGATTCTGGGTAAGTATTAAAGAAAGGAGTACATGCGTTGATGAATGATAACATTAACACTATCGATGGGTGATAACATTTACAATGTGTAGACAGGATGCRGACTTGACTGAGAAGTAACAACTGGCTTAGATTCAATGCAGGTAGTGCAAAGGTTGTGTTTACAGGCAGCAGGAAATGGTCACAGTGACCTTTRCTGAGTCCAGATTTGTCTTGGCTCCTGCAAGCTAATATTTCGACTTGCAGAAATTTATCTAGGAATTTGCTACCCTTATTTTTTTCTTGGAATTTGGTACAATTATACAGAGAATGTTATCTCTGTGTAAAAATATGGGTCTTTTGTTAAAACATGTTACRTGTGTTAGTGTAATCAAAGCAAGTGTATTTTTAGTGCAGAGATTGGTTGGTACATGGTAAATCTTTAGCTCCATCTAGAGTTTACCTGAGCGATTTAAAGTATGTATAACCTTGCTTATACAAAGACTAAATTTGCTGGCAATATACTGTTTTAAAATAAGCATGTTTTATGGTCTTGATAGAGTATTATTTCAAGGAGCTTCCTAGTGAGTGCAAATAGCAACCTGTGATACAGAAGATTCATGGGTCTTTCTCAATGTCAATGAAAAGATTTTGATGCTGAATTATGATTGAATTATGCCTATCCAAAATACTACTTCTCCATCTTATGCCAGCAATTAATTAGAAATAAAATTGAGCATGAAAATATGAGATATGAAGTATTGTAATCAACAGAAACCACTATTCTCTGAGAAAAAAAAAAGAACACTTTTCTTCAAGATTCTGTGTCAGTGTCGCCCATTACTACATGGCATTGCACTTGATCACAGGTATTGGTGTTATGAAGGGAGAGTAACTAGACAGATTTATCAAGCAGAGTGCAAAAGTATTTCTGTAGTAAGCAAACAACTAATTCAATCTTAGCTAAGTGTTTTGAAGTTTGCAAGATTTGCTGGAAGCCATTTAATTTATGCATTCATTATATAAAGTATTCATTATATAAAAGTATTATATAAAGTATAAAGTATAACGTATTTTTATATGAAGCGCTTGCATCAATATTTTAATTCATTTAAACTGTGTGCCCAACCCACCCTTTGGAGCTCTCATGGCAATAAATCTTTTATTATGTCAAGGGATGGGTTGGAAAAGGTAAGTAAGTGTAGATTTGTTACTGTTTGCTCTAAATTAATACTAAACAGTCTTACAAGTTTACTTTTCTGACAAGAAGCATGGTCCAGATTATCATCTCTAGGTCTATTTTTCCTTTTGTTTGCATTTTGCATACAGCCCTCATTACAGAAATCAGGGCTGAACCTTCATCATGTGTATTCATGCCTCTCATAGAGAAAAGTTATTGCTATATTTTAACAATGAAAAACTGAGGCATGAAAGGCATATGATGATATTTGTAAAGGGAATAATATATCTATCTGTATATTAAGATGCCTAAGTTCAACTTTTATGCCCAGCCTGGCAAAATCCTACATTGCTATAGAATCRTTATGTTTGGAAAAGACCTTCAGGATGGTCAAGTCCAGCTGTACCTCTGATTTGGTCTTTGGTCCTGCCGTTTCCTATCCAGAGGCAAAACAGGATCTGGAACACTGCTCCTCCTTCACTGCATGTTCACTCCTATGCTGACTTGGTCGGGGGAAGGTGAAGAGTTASTTGATCCAAGGGATTGCTGGTTTGGTCAGCACACCAAGACAGGCTGCCACTATTCCCATCATCTCTTATAAAGTACCGCTGCCACCTCCACCCCTGTCACTGGTGTCTTGGCCCCTGATTCTTCACCCTCTGCAGCTCTTTGCCCAAATTGTCACTTTCCTTGTGCAGTGTGGGAGCAGCCAGGACTGTCCTCTCATCCTTGCCTTTGCCCTGTACTTCTGAGGAGCTCTGGACCAACTTGGTCACATACATAAAATAAAGCTCAGATATATTTGCTTGTGGAATTATAGGCTGTTTCTTCGCAGTACTTCCAAACTGATAAATTAGACCACCTGGAAAAGTTATTGATTGCAAACTACTTTATCCAGTCCCTSAGGAATGCTTTTTTAAATTCATAAGTCCACAACTTGCAGCAAATGTATTGACTTTACAATAAAACAATAAATAAATAGAGAGTGACATAAAGACTGTGGCTGCAGGCGGTGGTGCTGCCCACGACTCCTCTGCTCCAGCCCTTGTCCTGAAGGGATGTCAGCTCCRCTTGCGCTGCTGATTGCTGCGCTGGAGGGAGGCTCCTTTACTGTGCTTGAGATGGAGAGAGGGAACTGGCAAGTTTTGCAGAGGAGTTTACTAGGTGCTAAAATACGCTGCACTACTGTGTGAATCTAAATTCAATAGAACCATTCTGCAAAATGTGAGCAGAGGTGTGTGAATGTTTTTCAAAATGACCATTCAGTACTTGGTTTGGTGAAAAGAAGAACTCTTAGAAAAAGAATATTTTCTTCACTGGAATAAACTATCATGTCTGACTTTGTATTTGAGAATACCTACAGGCATTAAACACCACTATGGTCAAATAGTCTGCTGCCSTACTATTTTAAACATCCTTTCCATGCTTCAGTCAGTAGAGATGGAAAATAATGCTAAAGGCTATGTGTATAAGTGTGCATGTATGCATATATATTTGTATAGATATCATACCAGAAGATACATACACACACACACATATATATACACACATTACAAAATAGTTATTTAGGAAGACCCAGTTATTTTGTTGCTCAAAGTATTTAAAAAAGATTCTTTTTTGTTTAATGTTTATCAGACATCAACCTAGTTAGTACTATCTATTTATAAAGGAATATAAACTTAACTCTGTTTCCTTTGCCTGGAAGTCTCAAATGGCTACCTAATTTTGAGGAGAATATTTCAGTATTAAAATGCCTGAACATTAAATAAAATATACCGCCTTATCTACCAATACAAAGGTGTAAATCCTAGAATCATAGAATCATAGAATCATAGAATCATAGAATGATTAAGGTTGGAAGGGACCTCCAGAGGTCATCTAGTCCAACCCCCCTGCTCACGCAGGGTCACCTAGAGCACATGGCACAGGGCTGCGTCCAGGCGGGTTTTAAAGATMTCCAGAGAAGGAGACTCCACAACCTCTCTGGGCAGCCTGTTCCAAGGTTCTGTCACCCTCACTGTCAAGAAATGTTTCCTTAAGTTCCTGTGGAACTTTTGGTGCCTCAGCTTGTGGCCGTTTCCTCTAGTCCTATTGCTGGCCACCACTGAAAAGAGGCCAGCCCCTCCTCCTCACTGCCTCCCTTGAGGTATTTATACACGCTGATCAGGTCCCCCCTCAGCCTTCTCTTCTCCAGGCTGAACAGGCCCAGCTCCCTCAGCCTTTGCTCCTAGGGCAGATGTTCCAGGCCCCTGATCATCCTGGTAGCCCTGCGCTGGACTCTCTCCAGCAGCTCTATATCCCTCTTGTACTGGGGAGCCCAGAACTGGACGCAGTACTCCAGATGTGGCCTAACCAGGGCTGTGTATAGGGGGACGATCACCTCTCTTGACCTGCTGGAGATGCTCYTCTTAATGCACCCCAGGATCCCATTGGCCTTCTTGGCCACCAGGGCACACTGCTGYCTCATGGTCATCTTGTCATCCACCATGACACCGACGTTCCTCTCTGTGGGGCTGCTCTCCAACAGGTCAACCCCTAATCAAACAGAAGATGATATATTAATCTAAAAAAAATCTTTCTGCAGTGCCAAGGAGACAGAATTTTGTTKAGTTCTATAGTTATTATTCTGAAGACAGGAAAAATGCTTTGCACATGCATGAAATGTGCCACTTGACATGAAATCATGCATTTTAGTATTTGATTTTTGTTATCTTCTCTGTATTGAAACTACATTAAAGTTCCTTGCACTTTTATGATAAATCTGAGATATCTGGCTTATATTACATAACTAAAAAAAAAAAAAATGGTTAAAAACATAGACATACTGTGGTGTGTATAACTATTTGTCTGTGAATGTTTGAATTCTTCCAAGAGTGAAATGTAGATCTCAGATGCAAGCCTTTGATATGCTTGAGTAATAATCTGGCACTGTGTGTTATTGTGGTTAATAAAGTACAAGCATACATGATGCATCCCTTTAGCAAATAAATTAGGATATTCTGTATACTCAAAATAATGATTTGTCGTCCAGGGTGACAAGAAGGAAAGAGTCAAAATAGAGGCTGAAAAAAGAGTGTGATTGGGAAATGGGAGAATGCTATGAAAAACAGACCAGATGAGGGGAAAATGTGTCCTTGTAATAAAAACATTCATAGAAAGTTACTTTGAAATGGAACCTAGACACTACATAAGCAGTCATGGGGGGTTGATTTTTTTAGCTTTTTTTTTCATCTTTTCTTTCTTTTTTTTTTAATGGGGTTTGTGTGGGGAGAAGTCTTTTTAGGACTTACTAAAATTAATTTAGATGATAAGAATATCAAAATTTGTTGATACATACATGAGTGAATCTCTCAAAAGATCTAGGCCTGGGATATGTCTGAGTCTGTAGCTTAGCTTTATATTTGTATTTGTATTTATATCTGTATCACAGAATCACAGAATGGTTGAAGTTGGAAGGGACCTCTGAAAATSTAGTCCACCACCCATGCTCAGTCTAAATCTGTATCTATGTCTATATCAACTATATATACATCTATATCTATCAATATCTACCSATCTATCTATCCATATAAATATCTTATGACCCCAAGAGCTTCAGGTAAGGATTAGTTAACGAATTATGAGTTATGATAACCACAATCTCCTCTTTCTTTGTCTTGTCATTTGCCAATTAATAACCTTTCAGTCATGTGATCTAATAAAAAGGAGAGGATTTACTAGTTGTCTAATACTAACTGACTATATAAATTTGTATTTTCAGTCTGTTGGGTGACTCACTTTTTAGGAGCCAAGAACATGCTTATTGGAAAGCAGTGACTGAAGAAAGCACTTGATAGCAAAAGCAATAAGCTGCTGAACCTGCGATCACAAAGCAACTTTTTGCCTAACACAGCAAAGTCTGTCATGAGATATCTGAGTATGAGAACATTGGTTTGAAGTTATAGATGTGGTGTTTCCATGCTCTAGCACTGGTTTCTATTACTGGAAATTAGCAATAAATTCTTATGTTTGCAAGCTACAGTAGATGTTGAAAAATGAGTTCAGAGGAGATCTGCATGACTAATTAATTGCCTAAGAAAATATATTTATGCAATTTGCAAAAAGAGTTTGCTGTCCATAAGATATTCATCTTGTCAAGTTCTAGATATCTGCATATCTAGATATCAGCGTAACTCTTTGTATCTGAGATAATTATGTAAACTTCTGTGAAAAAACAGAAAACTAGAATAGAAATAGTATCTCAGTTCATCTCAGCTTGGAGTAAATGTTAAAATATGTTATACAATCTTATTTAATAACTGTTACTTTTGACTATAAMTCTAGTCTAGAGAAGTAACTCAGTTGGACATTTTGACACTGCAGATGCCCAAGGTGACCAAGGTGAGATGAATTCTACTCTTTGTGAATACTCAGGGAATCATAGAATCATAGAATATTATGATTGGAAAAGACCTTCAAGATCATCAAGACCAACCATAAGTAGCTGCCTGAAAGGAAAGTGCTGTTAGTCTACCAGACAAAAGATTAACTAGTTGCAAAAAAGASTATGCTCAAAAATGTGAAATTAAAATATTGAATTATTTCTCTTGTGTTAGTTTAACAAGTCATTTTCTTCCTTCTTTACTTTTTCCAGAATGATTACAAGAAATTGTCTATGCAATGCAAGGATTTTGTAGTTGGACTCCTTGATTTGTGCAGAAATACAGAAGAAGTGGAAGCAATTTTGAATGGGGACGTCGAGATGAACCATATTAATGGAGAGCATGGCCGCCCCAGTCTTAGCCGCTTAAAGCTCGCCATTAAGTATGAAGTAAAAAAAGTAAGCCAGTCTGTTGATCAAACAGAAATGTAAAGTAGTGAGGTGTTGTTATACTCTACTGTTATTAAATATTTATGTTTAAGTAGTCCCTGCCACAGAGTGAACATTTTGACCCTTCTGCAAAGTGTGGTTTTCAAACAAAAAAGCTCTTGCCCCAGATAACTTGCAATATAAACAGGAAGCAGGATGGGTACTGTACGCAGTGAGTATGGGAACTCTGGCTTGGAGAAAATGTGTAGTTAAATGTATAATTTGCACATATTATTTACGACTTTAAACTACTTTTAAAGTTGAAAGATGGAAGAGCAAAGGCATTTTCCTAGCAAAAGCTTTGGTAAAACTTTCTCCAGCGATGGAATGGATCAGATAAACACAGTGGAGGAAACAAAACAAAACAAAACAAAACAAAACAAAACAAAACAAAACAAAACAAAACAAAACAACAACTCATATTTTGCCAGGAAAAAAAAGGGAAAAGAATTTGGAATTCTTAAAAGGATATGCAGATCCAGTTTGTCTGGGAAGAGCTACAGCTTTTTTACCAGAACCTAGTTGTTCATATCTCAGTGCAAAATATTAAATATTTAGATGTGAGCAATATTTATTGCCCTCATAATGGGAAGAAGAAAAGCAGCTTGAATCAGCAGCTACAGCATTTCAACACAAACATTTGGAAAACCAAGTTTATAAGCTAAAGTTAGCTGAAACAACTTCCAAAGGAAGAATGTCACATTGACCTTGTCCTTAACAGTGTTTGAGTCTTAATGCATGTGAACTTTCTTTGAACACTTTCTTCTCCCTATTCTATTAAAAGGACATTTCTTTCACTTTCAGCCAGCTATCTTTTAAACAGAAAATTATTTTGAAGAAAAAAAAGGAAAAAGATGTAATTCTGTGAAATATTGCATTGTATGAATACTCCATGTTTAGGCTTAAAGTTTACTGTGCAAAAAAAATCCCACTGTCTGTTAATATCTACCTTTGTAACAGTCTTCTTATATTCCCCAGAGGTTTTGACAGAAGAGAGTTATAGTCTGGACTTCTCAGTTTTGCAGTATTTGTCCATAATATTCTGGAACCACCAAGTTATAAGTAGCCCTTTGTGGATTTCCTGCAGTCATGACAGCTGTATTCTTATGTCAGCTGAAAAGCTGTTTTTTTACTATGTTTGCATGTGAAAACAAGGCAGATTCTTTTGTAACTGAAGACTATTCAGCATCCTCTGCAGATCAGAAAGACTTCAAGTTTTAGAACATCTGAAATAGCAATATGAAGATGATAAATGTCAGAAGCAAGTGGAATTTGCCCAGAGTAAAGCTGATGGATAATTACTCTCAGATGGAAACCGTTAGTTTGTGGTGGAACACTGTGTCAATAATATCTTTTTTTTTTTTTTTACATTAAAGGATTTATTGCTGCTAGCAGRAAAGTACTTGCATCTTGGGAGATTAGTCTCATAAAAAGAACTTTTCCATATACCCGTATAGATGCTTCTTTGAATATTAGCTGAATTGATGTTACTCCCGCATTCTTAATGCACACCCTCTAGCTGTTATTTTAATAAGAGGTATACTGATAATAATCACCTTTTGTTGTGTTCCTTTTCTTTGTCATAGTTTGTAGCACATCCAAACTGCCAGCAACAACTTCTCTCAATTTGGTATGAGAATTTGTCAGGTTTACGACAACAGACCATGGCAGTGAAATTTCTAGTTGTTCTTGCTGTTGCTGTGGGACTGCCGTTCCTGTCCATGGCTTACTGGATTGCTCCTTGCAGTAAGGTCAGTCTGTACAACTTGCAACATCTTTAATAACAGCTGCATCATCAGCATATAGGTCCTGTCTGACGAAGGTGAAGCATAAGTGTAAGTTGGTGATGTTCTTCAATAGTGCATKTTATTTTAATGCTTCATGATGATGGAATGACTGCAGAATTACATATTCTGGCAATTGTAATTAAAACAGGTAAAAGTATCCTGTTAAATTAAATGGATATTAAATGAAGTTACTGTGATGAATAAAGAACTGCCTTGAAGAAATGATTTGGTAACAGTGGGTTAAACTGTTCTTCATTTTATAATTGCATTGATGATACATATGTTAAATCAAAAATAAATTAATAATTCCACTAGCTTTTAAGAGAGGACATTGTGAGAAGTAAATGTTCTCCCTTAGAAATGTAATCTAAGAAATTACATTTCTAAGAATTCTAGCAGCATTACTACTTTGTACAGCACACTATTATTAAATAGTAAAGTGGAGTGAATGTCTCTGATTCCCTTTTCTTTGTGAATGCTTTGACTGYCTGAAAAGTAACTTTCTAGCAGAAAGTTAGAAGATCCTGATCCTCACAAATGTTGAAAATCCTCATATCCCTTTGACTCAGAGCTAGACTAAGTTCAAGCTGTGGGTTGATTCAATAAGCTCAAAGGCAAGATAGAAGAAACTTGACCATAAAGCTGACCCTATCTTTATGTTTGYTGATTAAAAATACATCGATACAAGTTGCTGAAGTGATAAGGCCAGAAATTATCATAATCATGATCAGTTTCGCRTTTAACAGGGAGAACTGTGTTGTTTTGGAGTCACTGAAGTAATGAAATGTTAAATATAGCTTAATATTACATGCTCTGGAACTTATCAAGCTCACTGAAGTCATGCTGTATCTTATTTTTTCTGAAATCTCCTCCCAAAACTTCCATAGCTGTTGAGCTGTTGAGTTCTCTAAAGACTGCTGAAAAATTACTTACACTGTTTATTTCCCGTAAATGCAATGTATGTGGTTCCTACCAGCCATGCATGAGTGAATGTCTGCTCACATCTCTCTGTTATGATTTGCTGGACTGTCAAGGCAATGCTAAGACTCGTTATATCCCAGGAGGTTTTCAGAGCAGCCATCCGTTCTTGCCTGCATTTGTTTATAATGTGCTGGTGCTTGGATTTGGATCCTACCGCTGTCTTGGTTTGAAGGCAGTGGACTATAGAGGCACCCTTCTACTGAGGGTGGGAAAAAAATCTCTGCCTTTATATTGAATGAAAATTTTGACTGGAGACTATATCAGAAATTAAAAAAAAAAAAAAAAAAGAGAGCGTTAAGGATGACGACAGCTTGTTCACATTTTTATTTCTCTGAGTCTTGTATCTTTTTCTCAATACTATGATATGGACAGTATCTCAACTGAGGGGCAAAAAAAAAAAAAAAAAAAAAAAAAGAAGAAGAAAAAGATGGGGGTGTGAATTCTATGAAGAGTATACTGCTGGCCACAAGTCACACTGGTCCATGCATCAAGCAAGTGGGAGAGTCCTACGTACATATACAGAGTGCAGGGGAAGAAAAAGGTCAAAAGAAAGACCCAAGGTCTTTGTGTTTTGCTTTACTGTTCTGTGAAAGGAGAAAGGGTTGGATGGGTTGGATTTGGGTGTTAARGGGAAAGGGTCATGTTTTTCTTTTTTTTTTTTCAGTCTTGACACTAAAAATCAATTATATAATTTTCAATTTTCCACATACTTTGCCTAAAAACAGGCTTTCAAAATGACAGTGCTACCATACTTTGGTTACTGGTTTTCAAATACAGAAGTGAATTGTTTATTTGTCATTCGTTTTCAATGATATATTAGATCTCAAAGTCGTTTAAAGAGATCTTATAATCTGGAAAAACTCTCAAGGTTCTGTCGTCAACAAGGTGTCACATCATCTGTTATTTTCTAATCATCTTTTCCTATGATCTGTGTTGGATGTTTTTGTTTCATTATATTCTGCAAATATAAAAACAATCTACTTCTTTCACCAGTCACAATTTGCTATCTCATGCTTCATTCATACTTAGAAGAATGGTTCATGTTTTCTTTTTTTTTGCCTTTTTTCCCTTTTTTTTAAGACAAAAACATTCACTGCTTAATCAAAATGGATCTAATATGACTTGGAAAAACATGGAATCATGGCTCCAGAACAGAACRTTTTTGCTATTCATTTGGTATTATTAGTATTATTTTGGAAGACAGAGAAAATAGTCACAGTATTAATCATGACAATAACAGTGGAATTGTTCTGAAGATTTCTTTTAAGTTCTCATACTCTGTGAAACACAAACAACATCTTCATAGTCATAGAGTATTTCTGTGATTTACATATTTTGCTAACAGTTTCCTGTGAAAATTAGTTAATGTGAGCCTGGATGACAGATGCTGAATAGAGAATTCCGCATAATAAAGAAATTTGGTAGCACTCTGAGGACAGAATTCATTTGATCTGGCAGGAATTTAGTAGTGTCAGACACTGGAAGGACCGAAAGCTGGACCTGCTTTGACTTTCAGTCACCACTTGGAGACGTTCCAAAGTGTCATCAACTCTTTGCTTTTGTTTTGTTTTGTTTTGTTTTGTTTTTTCTAGAAGATATTTCAGTGTAATACAAACACAATTAACTTCAAACTTTTAGAATATTGTTTTATTACATTGTATTTTGAAAGACTAAAATTGATCTTCTGTTATCTCCAAGAATCTTTATTACCTTTGAGGAAGCTGTTTAGCTATAAGTGATGGCAGAATGTAGATTTTTAAAACATTTTAACTCAAAAATACTTTAGTCAGTTCATGGCCAAGACAAGAAATCTGAACTTGAAATTCAGTCCTTTCAGTCTGCACCATGGCAAAGGAAATAACATTGACCATAATGCCCAAAATATGAGGACTGGAGAATTGTTCCTGCTTGAAAAATATATAAAATAATTCATTTTGTTTTGTTCTATATTAATACCATTTTCCATAATTTTACAATTCTGAATATTTCTACTGAGGCACRTGGAGGGGAAATAAAGTCACTGACTCCAACCTCTTGGAATTTCAGATGATGCTAAATTAAGCTATAAAGCTATAAGCTATAAAACATATATGCTATAAAGAATAAGCTATAAAACACTTCCAAGACTAAACAAACTAAAACATAAAATAACCATGAAAAAAAAAATACAAAACAACAGAAAAGAACAAATAAAACCCAACTTTTGTTACTGAACGAGATCAGGAACATTCAGAACTTTATGACCTTGGACTCTGTAGTGGGAAGGAATTTATTATGTCAGTGTACACTTAGAGCATGTTAAAGATGGACTATAGCTTATTAACTGCCAATATCTTCCAAGACTGGGCCTTGTCTTTACATTTTCCTTTTTTTCCCTGATTGATATTTTCTGATCTTCTCTATAACAAGATTCAAAATTACAAAACTGACATTTCTAGATTTTCTTGAGTCATTGTTATATATCAGTCTCATGAAAACTTCCAGCATCAATGTAATTAGTCCTATTTCCAGAAATTTTTGTTATATATAGCAAAGATGATGTCTCTTTTGATGTGTAGGGGGATAGGAGTTCATTCTTATAGTTTTAATATTTTGATGAGTGATTAACATAACTTCCTTCAATAATTTTTCTTCTTTTCTGGCTGTCTCTCTTTCTGGCATCTGTCTTCTAATCCATCTTCRTTTGTGAGCACAACATAATGCATTTAAAAGGACACTGTCAAGGTACTTGGCAATTTTCCAACTCTGTTTTATTTTCTGTTGTTTATGACTGTCCCTTKCTAACTTGAAATAAAATCTCCCATGACAAACACCTGTTCTCCTGTAGTTCACACAAAAGAACTTCAGTTCATTTCATGAGGCTGAAGGAATTCATTATGATAAAATAAAGCACTCATTTTATTAAATAGAGGAAATAAAATGGATGGCATGGGTTTGCAAAATAACATGCAAAAGTATAGGAAATTCCAATTTTGGGCTTGTTAACCTTGACAGTGTTCCTTTAGTAGCAGTTATCTATATATTTGTCTAGCTTTTTAAATGTTTTATCCTTGTTTCAGACTTTTCTACTGCATCTTCTGATGCATTCTCTTTGTTTCTGTCAAAGCTGACTGTAAAGTCAGCAAAAATCTGACTCTGATATTGAAACAAGTGTAGCAAAATGACTTACTGCAATACATCATCTTTCTACCTTCCCCTCCTTTTTTCAGTGAACACAAATCTCACAAGTTTTTTGCTTTGTGAGAGATCTCTGACACTCACTCTGAATTCTTTATATGGCATGTTTGTCACATACAGATATTTTCTTCATATATAAAAGTAACAGGAACATTTTTCTGCAACTGCCAACTAAGTGAATTAACTAGGACTTTTACTGTAAATATAGGCATTATCAAAACATTATCAAATCTTGTGATAAATAATGTCTAAAATATCATCCTTGTATGAATTTACATGGAATTTTTTTTTAAGTGTTAAGAAAAGTATCAGAGAGAAATACATATTTAGAAGTATATATGCAATATGATGGCCATACTGACAATTGCCTTTAAAAGAAATAAGCTAATTTCAGGGGGATAATTTTCTTACTCATTTTGATGATGGTTTGTATAACACAGTTTATGAATTTTTATTTTGGAAGAGGGTGATACTGTATCTTTGCCTTTTATAACCTGTTTTGCAGCTGGGGAGGATCATGCGTGGACCATTTATGAAGTTTGTAGCCCATGCAGCCTCTTTTACCATTTTTCTTGGTCTACTTGTCATGAATGCAGCTGACAGATTTGATGGCACCAAACTCCGACCCAATGAAACAACAGGCAATGTAAAACAGCTCTTTAGAATGAAAACGTCTTGTTTCTCATGGATGGAGTTGCTCATTATTTCTTGGGTAATAGGTAAATGTTATTTTTCACTTAAATTTGGCTTGTAGTGTGAAACTAGACTCCTGTTTAATCCATTACAATGTGATATGTAAAATGTTTCTTCAACTGGCTGCATTCTCACATGGCCTTGTATTTCTTCCTGGGTATCAGCAGACCTTCAGTGTGCCTAGTTAATAAGAAATATTCAGATCACRGATATAGGTGAAATACATGACAGATAAATATGAATGAATATGATTTTATAAATATAAAATCAAAATGCATACAGTTTCTTTATTGGTTTGATTCTGATTCCAAGCAGAAAGATTTCCACGTGATGAGCCAAGCCTTTTTTTTTGCATATAAGTTGTCCCTTTCTGTCAAGATTCTCTTGTTTTGCAAATATTCTGTCAGAATTAATAGAATGCAGATAAATGCATTGTTATTTGACAACAGTGAAGCAGAATGTAGATGCCTGAATATTCAGTGTTTAATTTTCTTTCCTAGTGCAGATATAAAATGAATCATGGGAACATTTTTGAGGTGGACATTTGATTTACTGAGACATTWTTGTTCAGTGTGAGTAATAACCTGAGCACAGATGTTTCAACATATTTTAGTTACAGCAGTTCTGTTTACGAATTTTAATTCCATTTGTTCTAGGAGGGCTTAGGCACCTAAATATTTTGAGGATGAGGGTTTTGATTATTAGTTAAGTCAGTGATATGGTAGAATTAAAAAAAAAAAAAGGCAAGATAAAGTCTCTCCTCATTCAAGAATTTGGGCATATAAACCTTTTGATTTATGGACTTTCCACATTTGAAATTTGAGCCATCTGTACATAAAGTAATTTGTATAACTTTAAAAGACACTGAAGGCTTTGTTTTATGACTTATCTGAATGTAAATGAATATGGTTGTATATTATGGGAATAACAGAGCACTTAAATTTCCATATGCTCTATAAATGTCAACAACTGTTAATTAAGGAGTCAACAATGATCTTTTAACTTGAAAAGTTTTGGTTTGCTGATTTAATCTGTATTTATTTATTACAATGTTATACATWAGCAGGTAGAGATTTTTGAGAAAGTGACTCAGTGCATACAAATCTAGCATTACATTTGAATTTCTGTAGTTAATGTTATAATTGGCTTTACCAGAAAAATGACTAAAGGGGCCTCCAGACAATGTCATTAAGTACTGTAAAAAGGTGACATTAACTCTGTTTAGAATCCTAGGAATTCAGTTCATAATTTAGAAAAATTTTTATTCAAAAGGAAAATGATTTACCCAGTAGAAAGGATGCAATATATAGATATTCTGTATTTGATTACTAATGCAAGAGTGTTAGGAATCAAACAAGTATAACCTTTGCCTTATTGAAGAAGCAATGGGTCTGATTCTTACCCATGTGTTCATTTTTTCACATGTACTTGCAATTTCAGGAAGACAGACTATCCCCAGGGTACTCTGCAAATGAGGAAATGTTCRTACTACTATTTGTTCTGCCATGGTTATATAACCATGCCAGGGCTTTTCTGTTCTTTCAGTCTCTTTTCTGTGTCTGTAATGGATTTGGAATACTGACTTCCCATTTTTCCCTGTGAGTTATACTGTCAAAAGTACTATGAAAGATTACTTCAATGAGAAAGAAGTGTTGACATGTATATGAATTTGCTGGTCCAAGGACTTTAATGTTCATTCCGACTCCCACTGACTAAAATTATTTTAAATTTGACTGCAACCAAGACCTATCCTATACCTGATAACATTTCAAATAAAATGAGTGCAAAGCTAAAACCAACATAATTACCACTTTTCTGTCTTACGTAGGCATGATATGGTCTGAATGTAAAGAAATTTGGTCGCAAGGTCCAAAGGAATACCTTTTTGAGTTATGGAATATGCTTGATTTTGGTATGTTAGCAATTTTTGCAGCATCATTCATAGCAAGATTTATGGCATTTTGGCATGCATCCAGAGCCCAGAACTTCGTTGATGCAAATATGAAAGATCTGACAAGTCCCACACTGGAGCCCAACATAAAATATTACACTTTGGGTGAGTTGATTGTACACGTTAAAATTTACTACTTGGGCCAAGAAGAATTGACTTTCTGTTAATAAGTCTCCAACTTTGGTTCCATAATGCGCTGCTTTAGGAAATACCCCTGTTTTTCTTTCTCAACCTTACTATATGATCCCTGTTCTATCTGTGCTCATGCATCTCTCTTGGAAGGCTCTTCTAGAAACTGAAGGACTGAAATGATCTAGGTTAAAATAACCCCATCCTTATAGCACACCTCTTTTTTTTTTTTTTTTTTTTNTTTTTGAGTAAATGATCACTTTCATTTATTCAGCCACAAACCTGTCCTGCATATGTTTGTGTTGACAGTCCACTGTTGTGTTGACAGTCTCTACTCCAGAGACTGACCTAAACAATGAACATAGGAACTTCTTAAACTGTTTTTGCTAACAGAACCAATGTATCTCTTTACTAAAGCCTTTACTTAGATGCTCCATTGTACTAATTTAATATTTTGCAAAACTATTTTCTTTGCCAGTATGAGATAAAAATGTTAATAAACTTGCTTGGGAAAAGAAATAAGTAGAAGTTATATACTCCAAATTAAAAAATCTTGAGTACTGTTTATATGTGCTCRTACAGACATTTCTGTCTTCCAATAGTTTTCTATAGATACTGCCTTACATTGATTTATACCAATACTTCAAATACTATTTCTGAACGTATTCATTATCCAGACTGTAGAAAAATAAGAGCAATTAATAAATATTCCAAAATTTACTAATCTGTAATTTTAAAAAAATTGCTTTCCAAATTAAATTTTCAGATTAAAAATTATAAATCATGTAGTTAAATATGAATTCAGTTATAAAATATACCCTCCTCAAAAAACTTGCCAAAATGCTGTTTTGTTCAAAGTTTCTAGTCATGATGTGCTCATTTTTTCAACAAAATATTGTATCACCTAACAAGACAATTTCTGTTGACATTAACTGTGAATAGTGACTTTGTTTTGCTGTTAAGCAGAGTAGCCATGTCATGTGAATATTGATTTGGCACTTAAGTTCCTCAAAGAATATAATTTTCTGTTACATTTAAGGACATTTTGATGCATGAAAGAATGCTAAAAATGTTTGTTGTGTGCCAGAATACTGTCACCATTTTACTGTAAATGAAAGATGGAATAGATTGAAAAAAAAATGAGAAGCATCATAATTCCCACCATCATTGGAGTTTGTGAATGGCACTGTTTAATTAAAACTCTCTACATCTAAGCAGTTCACTTAGGATAGCACAAACGAATCACATACACATTTCTCGTTTGCTTTATTCACTTATCTTTGCTTGTATGCTGTACACTGTAATCTGGATTTTACTTAAATTGGGTGAGATTAAACTCCAAAAAATTATTTTTGTATTTGTCCACACTGTTTTAATTGTTTGGATTTCCTTTATAATATGTGGAGATCTAATCAATAGAGTCAGTAGAGACCTTGAAGAGGATTTAGCTTACCATTGTACAGCTCAGTTGGCCAAAGATAAGTGCCTAGTGCCATTTGAGTAGCCAGAGGACTTCTTGTCCTACGGGTGCTTCTCCAAAGAGACCTCTCGTAGATCTAAACTTATTCCGCTACCTCAGATATCCTAGGCCTCTCTGCTCTCTCCCTCTTTCTCTTTCATCCCACTCTCTCTCTCTCATCTCTTCTCAGTAGACGCAACAATATCTCACTTTTGTGTCAGTCTTAGCAAATTCTCTTCCTTTTTCTCACTTTATTTCTGGCACCATCTTCATGTAAGATACATCTTCATGTAAGATAATTGGGGAGCACTGTGAAATAATGTTCAGTCACTACATGCACTATTTGACCACTCATACTTGGCCCATGGAAGTCCAAGGTAATAGGGATCCGAGTAGTCACAGCTCTCAGTCATTTTATTCAAAGCATGAAATAGTTTTTTGTGTGTGTTTCTTAATTTCCCAAAAGTAGAGCTTACYGACTCCTTACTTTTAAACAGTGAGGTATTATAATTTGCTTTCATATGAAAATACATAATGCAAATTACAATAAGGGAAAAAAATAAAAAGCTGTGAACATGGTGCTTCAACTGTTTCAAATTTTCATACCTCCATTACCTTCAATTCCAATTTACACTAACTCTGTTTTATTCTTTTGTTACTTACTAACAGGAATACTTAAGTGAGCAACCTAAGGTGGGCATGAAAATCTGACAGAAATTCTTATCTTTTGTTTCCAGCCAGAATAAACTGGGATCCGTCTGATCCTCAGATCATATCTGAAGGACTGTATGCTATTGCAGTAGTATTAAGTTTCTCCAGAATAGCCTACATTCTGCCAGCTAATGAAAGCTTTGGACCCCTGCAAATATCACTTGGCAGAACTGTGAAAGACATCTTCAAGTTCATGGTGATATTTATCATGGTGTTTGTGGCTTTCATGATAGGGATGTTTAATCTCTATTCTTACTATCTGGGAGCAAAAAAAAATGAAGCCTTCACAACGTAAGTACAACTGCAATGATCATAGGCTACTTTTATGGAAAGTCAGTTACTTCTATTGTATATATTAATTTTACCAATTGTTATATAGATTTACATATTTTATAAAATCTCTTTCTATCAGATCAAGTAGTAATTATCTCTCTTGTTCAGGTGCTCGTATGATATATTTGTAGTCAGAAAATGAACTCTTGGTCTGAGCACACAGTGATAAATAAAAAAAGGCATCCTGGGAAGCCAATAGATGTTGCCCTTTATATGAGAGAGCAGCAGGAATCCTCTGCCTTGAGAGGGATAATGAGACAGTTGAGAGCTTTTGGGTCAGGACTTATGGGTAGATGAAGGTGAGTAATGTTGTGATGGGTATCAGCTACAGACCATTTGATCAGGAAAAAATAGATGAGGCCTTCTTAAGCCAACTGGAAGAACCCTCTTAGTCACAGACCTTGATCCTCATAGGAGATGTTAAATAAATCAGTATTTTTAGAGGGCAACACAAGAAACCTAGGAGGTTACTGGAGTGCAGCTGACTGATGATGGGAGACACTTCGGTGAACATGACAGATGGAGATGTGAAGGTTGAGGACACCCTTGGCTGCCGTGACCATGAGATGGTAAAGTCCAGGATACTGATAGAAAAGAGCAAAGCAAATAACAAGATCATAATCCCAGACTTCAGGACAACAGACTTTGATTTGTTCAGGGACCTACTTGGAAGAAGCCCATGACATATGGACCTACCTGGGGGAAATGGGGTCCAGAAGAGCTGATTGATTTTCAAGGATCATCTCCTTCGAGCTCAAGTTTGGTCCATCATGACCTATAGGAAAACAAGTGAAAGTGGCAGGAGATGTGCATGGATGAACTTGGAGCTCCCAGCTAAACTCAGGCATAGTAAGAAAGCATATGAAATGTGGAAGCAGGGAGAGGTCACCCTGGAGGGATACAGAAACATTTTTCAAGGATGAAGGGACAGGGGAAAGCCTTAAGACTAGTGAGATTCTTGAGACTCAAGTCTCAATGTTATATTTATTGACTATGCTTCTTTTAGGCAGCTTCCTACCATGAGAATAAGGTGACTTTTTATACAACTACTGAAAAGTAATATCGCCTGTTTTCAAGTTGTTTGTACTGCAGAAGCTCATAAAAATGCGATGCCTTCCAAACTCTTACACAGTACTGTATATATGTCAGATGATCCTCAAATATAAAGTTTAACTTTTAAATGTAGTTTAGCACTCCATGGGTAAGGGATTGTTCAGGGATTTKGGGACAGACTGGGTCTGGGTATAGAGGACAACATCCTGCCAGTGAGAACAGTCAGCAGCATGTGGGAATGAGTCTGATTTCTTCATGACAAGTGTCGTTGTTACATGTAATTGAAGCAGGTCTAGCTGTCATCATATGAGGGAAAATCTCATTTTAAGTTTCATTGAAGAGAGCTCTATATATTCTTACCAGCCAAAAAAGAGTTAAAGTCTTATGAGATTATATTACAAAAGCCAGTGTATATGAAATTAACTAATATATTTGCTGTGCATAGTATTACTGTGATAGTAAAACAAAATTTGCATATTATATAAAAAGGATAGCAATTTATACAGTAATAACATAAAACATATTGTTCAGTAACATATCCATATTTTCAATTTCTCCATTTAGTGTTGAAGAAAGTTTCAAGACATTGTTCTGGGCTATATTTGGACTATCAGAAGTTAAATCAGTTGTCATCAATTATAAACATAAATTTATTGAAAATATCGGCTATGTCCTTTATGGAGTCTATAATGTTACCATGGTCATTGTCTTACTGAACATGCTCATTGCAATGATCAACAGTTCATTCCAGGAAATTGAGGTAAAAATTCCATTTTTAGTAATATAACACTGCACTTACTATTACATCTAATCGACTAAATCTCCTGCTAAAATCTTTTTTATTTTTGGTATTTTTTGAGAAAAATACCACAGACTTGGACTAGATTAGCAAGAAGCATTAATCCCACCATCTATTTTTATTACTAAATAGAAAAACTATTTGGAACTATCACTAAGCTCTGGAATAGTCAAGTAAATGGAAACTTAGCTTCACATACTTGTAACAGTCAGAACTAAACTGGACTAAGGGATTACTGTGGAACTATATTATGTTCCCAGCAGGGATGTGCTGTATTATATAACTTTATGAATGTTTCCTGTCCCTCATTTGTAGCTGTTATTTGAGAAATGTACCTCTTTCTGCAAGGATGTTCTTATTCTTATGTCTTAACCTTGTACAAAAATCATAAATGTGCTGGGTATTTTTGTTTTTGTTTTTACCCACCTACCTACCATCTCCCTGCTCCTCTGAAGTGAATAAAACTATCATCTTGCAAAATAATTGGTATAAATATTTGCATGCAGTGGGAAAAAAAAATAAGGAGACTAAATCATATTATTGCTTAGAGAAGAAGGAAGTGGATCTCCAGAACCTCAGGCCATCCCAACGTTTCCTAGAGCACATCCTTGTCGCACCACAGCAAAATCAGGTTTCTAGTTGTTTGACACTGCTCTTTTCCCAGCTTCAGAGCTCTGGTTTTGGATCACAGTGTCATCCAGCTTAAGCAAGAGCATCTCATTCTCCAGGGAGGCTGGGATTCTTCTGACCAAAGAGGCCATAAGGAAAAAAAAAAAAAAAAAAAAAACAGTTCACAGCTTTATAAAAACAGACTGTTAGCCAGAAAAAAAAAAAAAGCCTAGTGACTGAATACAACTTCTAGAAACAGTTATAGTAATGTTGAGTCATGTCCCTGAACTCAGTCATGAACCCAGAACTTTAGAACTTTCTGAAAAAAAAAAAAAAAAAAAAACTTGAGCTTTGCAGGAAGGAATAAAATCTGTGTTTTGGTCATTGTAAATGCTCAAGATAAAGCATGCTGATGACAGTAAGCCTGGTTTAATATTTCAGCAAGTGAAATGAATTATGTAAAAACATCAGATTTTCATATTTAAAGTATTTAGAATATTATGTTAAAAGAGAATTGTTTCATATTCTTGTCAGAATCAGACAGATTTCAAAGCAAGTAGCTTACCAAAAAAAAGTGCTAAGGRAATTTGTGTATTGTCATCAAGCTTTAAATCTAACTTTTAAGTTAGAGMATTAGTTCTTACTAGTCAGTCTACAAAGAGCAACAAATAAGAAGTCTTTTTTTTGTGGTCCTATATTGTAGACTGATAACACTCACTGGAGGAAGAGATGCTTAATTCAAATCCACTTTATTCTATTCTAATTGCAGTACTTTATATGGATTAATTTCCATGGGGTTCCGTATGGGTTCCGTTCACTGAAGATTGGTTTTCCATGAGTGTAAACAACCTCTTGATCTCTTTAAAATTAACTATTTCCCTTCCAAAACACTTAAAATTTACCTGCAGCTTCTTTAGCAGTCAAGATAGCATTAACATTGTGTTAATAGCAATATTTTGGTTTTACAGGATGATGCCGATGTAGAATGGAAATTTGCAAGGGCTAAACTTTGGTTTTCTTACTTTGAAGAAGGAAGAACTCTTCCAGTACCCTTCAATTTAGTGCCCAGCCCTAAGTCTTTGCTGTATCTCTTACTGAGAATCAAAAAATGGATCTCTAAACCATTTCTGTGCCAAAAGAAAAACTTTCAGGAAGATGCAGAGATGAACAAGGTAACTTTATCATATGTATGCTATTTTAATGAGACAAAGGCAATTTTCCTTTCTCATTGTTGGTGTTGACCTGTTTTTCTGGTGAATTCTACTTAGTCCAAGTGACACTTCTGAAGTCAGTGGAAACAGGCTGAAATTCTTATTTTGCTTTAGCTTTTTAATGTAAGCACTTTTTTACATTTAAAATGCCTTAAGTTCAAAAATATTGTTCCAAATTTAGATTTCTTCCTGCTTCTTATCACTCTAGTGATAAGTAGAGTCAATTGTGAAGTCTGACTGAGGCGCTCAGGGATTTTTCCAGTTCAGTCTTGAAAACCTCCAAGGGCAGAGGTTGCTTGCCCTGTTCAACAATAGACTCTCATTTTCCTACTTCAGCCATTTACTGGAAATGTAACAGTAGAGGTTCTTGAGGCTCTCATCTCCCTTGTAAATGTCATTTTTAGACGAGTTTTGGCTTTGCTAACACCATCCTTACATACCTGGGCAATGTCTCTAAATTCCTCCTTTGTAAGTTGACTCTGCTTCCACCAAGAATGCAGCATTTTGTAATCTGTTTTATTTATATGACAGGTACAGTAAAATGCACTTGAGTTGATTAATTGCTATATCTAATAGACTTACGTAAAGAGTTTATAGTCTGTCTCTTTTCTTTGCAATAAGAAAAGACTTGTAGTGGTATAATTTTTGTGAGAACATAGGGCAAAACATCACATTAGGTGATAATAGACGTAAAGAAAGAAAGTATACAAGAAAGAATGTATACAAGTGAACAAGTGAGCATATGGCAACATAACATTTGCAAGAAAAAGAATATGGGTTTGTAAAAAAAAAATACAGGTGGCAGAATCAAATCTGTCTGGAATTTTTTTTTTTGAGTGAACTAATTGTAAAAATAGTAGACGAATCCTTGTATCTCTCAACTGTTCAATCAAATGACAAGCAGTAAAGAAATTAGGCAGCTGTGTCAGCATTTTGCTACAAATGTAATGAGCAGCTTTTCCATGAAAAGTATAATCAAGACTGTGTCTTTCCTGCCTTAGTTCCTCTGTTTAGCTCTCATCCRTCCATTGTTACTGCTCTTTTTCCTAATCCACATCTTTTCTCTGCATTCCTACTCTTTGGCCTTCCTGTTCCTCACTCTAATATTAATACTTTTAGAGTCATAGAATCATTGAATGCTTAAGGTTGGAAGGGACCTCAGGAGTCATCTAGTCCAACCCCCCTGCTCACGCAGGGTCACCTAGAGCACGGGGCACAGGGCTGCATCCAAGCGGGTTTTAAAGATCTCCAAAGGATACTCCACAACCTCCCTGGGAAGCCTGTTCCAGTGCTTTGTCACCCTCACTGTCAAGAAGTGTTTCCTTAAGTTCCTGTGGAGCTTTTGGTGCTTCAGTTTGTGGCCATTTCCTCTAGTCCTGTCGCTGGCTACCACTGAAAAGAGGCCGCCCCCCTCCTCCTCACTGCCTCCCTTGAGGTATTTATAGACACTGATCAGGTCCCCCCTCAGCCTCCTCTTCTCCAGGCTGAACAGGCCCAGCTCCCTCAGCCTTTGCTCACAGGGCAGATGTTCCAGGCCCCTGATCATCCTCGTAGCCCTGCGCTGGACTCTCTCCAGTAGCTCAACATCCCTCTTGTACTGGGGAGCCCCGAACTGGATGTAGTCTACAGATGTGGCCTCACCAGGGCTGTGTATAGGGATGGTCACCTCCCTCGACCTGCTGGAGATGCTCCTCTTAATGCACCCCAGGATCCCGTTGGCCTTCTTGGCCACCAGGGCACACTGCTGTCTCACGGTCATCTTGTCACCCACCGTGACGCCCAGACCCCTCTCTGCCGGGCTGCTCTCCGGAAGTTCGGTCCCCAGTCTGTACTGGTGTCCAGGGTTATTCCTTCCCAAGTGCAGGACCCTGCACTTGCAGGACCCAAGTGCAGGACCCTGCACTTGCCGTTGTTGAACTTCATGAGGTTAAAGTTGAAGTTCGTGAGGATTCATGAGGTTCAAGAGGATTAGTTGAAGACTAAAAGAGAAGAAAAAAGGTTTTAATCCTAGAAGAAAATAAAATCAAGCTGTATGGAGAAACATTAAACTCTGTGCCTCTGTGCCTGTTACAGGTTCTGCTTTTGGCTAAATACATAATAGATTATAAAAACAAACATAGACACTACAAATACTTGCACTAAAATTACGCTTTTTATGAGATATTCTGAGAGCAATACTGTTAATTTTTCTAGCATTTCACAAATCATCATTTTATTTGGGAAATATCCTAATAATGTACTTGATACCGATCAGAGGTGATATGCTTTTTGCTCTAGTTTTTAATGAATCCAGCATTTACAAACATTTTAAAAGCTGCTTGATATAAATCAATTTTAAAACTTCAATGGATGACAAAGATGTCAAAGAACCTATCTGGAGTTTCATTCTAAATGGAAAAATGTGAAGAAGAAGGGTTTGGCTTGAGAGTTGCAGAACTTGTTCATCTTCCTGAGCTAAAAACCTGCAGTGGCAGATATTCTGTAGGCTGAAACACAGCTCTTCAGAAAAAAATAAATTATTTAAAAATCCCTCATTCAAACCACTACTCTAACCTCTCACTGAAAGAATACAAAAAAAAAATGTAATTTTTACTTGCCTAATACGTAACACAATTGCTAAAATTCTCACAAGTGAGCTCTGATGCTGGGAGTTCAAATTGAGTCATTTTCTGGGAATCCAACACATCTAATCCAAGTCCAGGCAATTTACTGGCATTCCAAGTCATCAGCTTTTTGTCACAATTGGATTTAAAATGTTAACAAAACAAAACAGCTACTGTAATTACAGATGATGCTTCTAAGTGATTTAATTAATTTTCTAGTCATATTAGAGAAGGAAGATGAAACAAGAATATTTTTTCCTGAGAACAATGGTCCATGCCTGCTGCATTTATCCTTAATCCTGGAGGTTTATTTTTGTTAGGGATTATATCACTGGAGTTTTTAAATAGCTTCACTGGAGTTTTTAAATAGCTTCTTGTTCCCCTTCTTTCTCCCAGTTTCTCATGTGCTCAACCATTAATATGTCAAACTTCATTTACTGCTGTAGTAGTTTTCTGAAGAGAAAAAGCCAGAGGCAGGAAGCTTAAAGATGCTACAGATTTTGTTTAAAAACACAGCTATAATGAAATCTTGGGAATCTCTGCCACCAAGTGGTTGATCTGTATGGTCCTCGATATGACAGGATAAATATTGTCACATAATATATATCTTCTGTCATTTTTACGTATTTCAAATAAATGTAATACAAATAGTTACCTAATGTTTTTAAAAGTATGTTTTTATAAAAGTCGTCAATCTTGTCTAATGAATAATGAATTAACAAGTTCAGTGTAAATTTTACTTTAAATGCAATTTAATATATTTTACTGATAAGAACAATCTTTTTTGCAGGAAAGACAATCAGAGTACAAATAATAAACAGAATTGAAAAAATATTAAGATTGCTCCCTGTTTGGAGATTTGTGAAGCCTATTTATTGATCTCTACTTGCTTTTCTGCAAAAGTGAAAATAAAGTCATTGGAAATCTAGAAAACTGGAAAATTTCTAATGAGGACTCCCTGCAGGAGCTAGGAGAATGGAGAGCTTTAATTCTGTTCTTGCTGCTAATTAAATGATTGCATTTGATGGCTTATATGGCAGTTTTGTGCCTACAACTTGCAACCCCTAATGCTGCATTTTTGGCTTTGGTTTGTATTAGTACATGTAATAGAAATTAGAACAAAGCTCTAATAAGGCCCTCTGCTGAGAGGTTTATTTTTATCATTTTCCAGCTGAYATGAGGTGTATATTTTTCACATATTCTGTATTCCTATTTCCGTTTATTCTCAAATCTTAGCCACAGGCAAACTCCCATATGCGTCAGGAGCCCATCGTGACCAGAGTCATAGGAGGAACAGCCACTGGGAAGCTGCAGCCTTCATTGGGAGCAGGCATTGCCGTGCCAGCTCCTGCATCATGCCACAGCTGCGCAGCCACACATGTACCCTACCATAAACCTGCTTTCCTCACTGCCCAACCATACCCCACTAGCGTGCCAAGAGCCCAGGTGCTCCAATCTGCTTAGCTCTAAGTGCTCAATACAGTAAAACACAAAGATGAGCAGTATCTCTCTCTCTGTGGAAGCACAAAAAAAGAGCTCTATGGAAGCTCAAGATGATTCCACAGGATCTGAGGCACCACAGTCATAGTTCTTTTTTAAAAAAGAGAAAAAAGTAAAAATTTTTTGTGCCGTGTGCAATTATAAAGAAATGACTTCTTGATGTCAGTCTCATTTATTCCTCATTCAGATCAGTCATGATTTATATTTCACTTTTTTTTTCTGTTAGTGTAATTCATTGTATTGGGCCCCGTGTCAATCAGAGCTAATATGACCCATTTCATTTTGACAGTTGCTCTTGACTCTTACTGCAGTGAAACTGTTGCAGTTGAGTCTCAGTTCATCATTTTGTGATGTTGTGGTCCTTTTCAAAGCCATTAATGAGTAATGAGTTAGCTAATAAACACATCTCAGAGGGATGTTACTGTCTCTCAGCAAAGGTAGTTAGCAAAATGTTGTTCAAATGTATCCACTGATGATTTGGTGGTTGCTGACATGAACTGCACCAAACTTCAGTCATTAATGCAAGTGAGAGGAAAAGCAAGCTCAAATATTTTGTGGTAGGGGAAATAACCTTCATTACAAGCAGGTGCTAAGAAAGAAGGAAATGGGGCAATTTTGCCACCTCTCCTTCCTTTCCTTGGTTTCTTGCATTCCTTGTGTTCCTGTGGCGGCAGCAATGGAAGAAGTCCAGGTGAGTCAGGGCTCCCTCTTGCTCCTCTACACATGGATGCAGGCAGCAGTGAGTTAATATGTTATTATATTTAAAATATTTGCATGAGGTAATTTAAATGTATTGTTCTTGTGCTTATTTATTTTTATAAGTAATGTTTCTATTTCAGCTTGATCAAAGAAAGCAATCAAGTGTAAGAAGCTCAGATGAAATACATTTAAACAGTTTAAACAATCCTCCAAGACAGTACCAGGTAAACACAGCTTCTGTTTAAACAAAATAAAGAAGTAATACAACTGATGGGTAAGACTGATAAAATGATGAGTGTTTTGAATTTATGTTAAACAATGTAAATAGAGAATGAATGCACAGGCCTTGAGTATATCAAAAACAAATATAATGACTTAGGTATTTACAGTGCAATGTTTTTGTTTGTTTGTTTCTTGATTGTTTCCTAAGTGCCGTCCTCATAATGCAATATTTGAAAGAGCTTGGAGAAGATCTTTCACTTTCATAGACTCAGTCCTCAGCTGCACAGTGCAAATTAAGAAAACCTAAAACAGATGAAAATTAAATTAGTGAATTAGCTAAAGCAGCTTAGCTTCATGAGACACATTTCTGTACTCCAATACCCCAAAATTACAGCTAGCTTGCAGCCCAGTTTCTCTGTGGTCTTTTGTGGTACTRGATACATTGTTCTGTTCTTTGACTCTCAATTGACTTAAGAGTGCTTTTGCACAGAAATGCAGGGAGGTATAAAGAGATCCAGAACAACTGCTCTAGCCAAGAGACTAGTTCTTTCCTTCTTCTCATAGTGCTACGAAGCAGATGGGAAGGAACAAACAAGAGCTGCTTGGTCAATAAAATATTTATAAAATAAAATATTTATAATTTATAATTATAATATTTATAAAATAAAATAATTGGTCCGAATCCTGCAAAAGGATATGGAAGAAACCATGGAATTAAACGTTAGTGTTTTTGTTAACCATAGGATAAAAAACAAGTGTGCCTCCTTAGGTAGGATAACTGCATCACTCTAACATTATGCAGTGTCTGTACAGGTCTCTTCTGGTTTTTTTCATAGCCAATTATGTTATGTTGCAATGATAGATACTAAGATTTCAAAGATGGCCCGTAAACATGAGGATGTGTGGCTTTGTATTTGAAGCACTGTCAGATTATTAATTTAAACGGTACAGCTATTGGCCTTGCAAACATGACAGTAATGATGCTCTGGAACCATTAACCTAAGATGATTCACCTCGCAAGAGCCTCTGGTCAAGCCTATTACTGCACAGATAAAGGCAGACAGAGAAACCTGTGCATATTTGCTTTCTTGCAATGAAAACCAGAAAATATTGTGTTGTCATGGGTTACTATTAAAACCACAGATAGATCCTCAAAGGTAACTATTTTATTCTTTGCTGAAGCAATTTGAACTAATGGCAGAATTAGGGGCAGGATTCAACTCCCTTAAAAAGGTAAAAATTTATGCTTGAGCTGGTTGGCCTAGGTCCCCCTAGGGAAGGGGGGACATCGAAATGGTCTGATTTATATAATCAGATTTAGTTGCAATGGATTGTGCTCACAAGTGTCCATAAAAAGAGTTTAGTAATTGCCACTTATGTGGATATTTACATTATAAAGTATCTTTTTTTTTTGTCAGAGGAGCCCCAGATGAGGTGCCCAAATGACTCTCAGAATGTGAGCCCTGTTTCTCAAAGCCTCATGTCAGKAAAAAATTACTTCCTGGTTAAATTAAAATAAATTTGGCAAAAAGATTTCTTAATTAGCGCTGCTGATTAGGGTCATTATCATCTTCTGACAGCAGTAAAGATTTTCCCCTGCATAGAGAACCAGTCTTCAACTGAAATTAATCATTCTCATGGACTCCAGTAATGGTCTAAATTAAGGGTATGAATATTAAAATGTGTTTAGTTTTCTAGCTTCATATACATTTATATATTTTGGATAAGAAAGCTTAAGTATCTGTTGTGGATGAAAGTAGATTTTACGAAATATTTCTTTGCTTGGGCAAAAGTTAGCCTGAAATATCTGTAAGAGTAGTTTATGGAGACATCATATTGAAATTTCATAGCAATATTGGAAAGTCCTGTTCTTAAAACTTCTTTTTTCTTCTCCACAGAAAATAATGAAGCGTCTCATTAAACGATATGTACTGAAAGCTCAGATAGACAAAGAAAGTGATGAAGTCAATGAAGGTGATTTTAATGATGATTACATGTTTGTATCTACTCAGAGAATCAAAACAAACTTCTTAAAATRGTTACATATGGCACCTAAAAACATGTTTTCAAAATACTCGCTCTTAAATTTACTTGCCTTGCAAGTGCAAGAAGTAAAATTAACGTGAAATTGAAATTAAAGTAGGAATGTGACTATGAATCTCTGCTGCTTTCACCAGCTGGGTGCCCACATATCAAGAGTGTTGTCTCTTCATGTGTGACTGCCTTTAATGAAGTTTTTCTGGCTTTTGAGAGCTTTTTGGGGACACTCCCAAATGAATTCTCCCTTGTGTGGACATGTGGACTTAAGAATTCACATACTTCATTCACATATTTCAGCCTTCTTTTTAGTGTGGTTTATGATCTGGAAACAGAGAATTGGCACCATTCCCAAGGGAATGCACTTCACAGAAATGTCCACTTTTTTTTTCATCCCTCCAATGATGGAGAAATACTGAGTGCAGCAGGAAAAGCAGAGGCAAACTCTCTTCCTGACAGCATGAGGTCTTTCTCTACCGTGGGCTCTTGCATGCCAGCTGCTCACCCTCTTGGTGAACTGGTGGCCTCAGCTTGGTGAACTGGTGCGATCTCTCCCCTTCAAACAAGCCTTCAGCCTATGGCCTGTGATGCGTCTTCATGGTCCAATCTATCAGTCACCATTTGCCAACAGACCACAAAACATTTCACTTTTTCTGGTTCAGCAAAGAAGTATAGAAATATCCTATGGTAAGTGTGAGATTGGCTACGCTATTTTTTTTTTCTTTCATTCCTTAACAGTGTGACCTCATTTCTCCTACAGGTGAACTGAAGGAAATTAAACAGGATATCTCAAGTCTCCGTTACGAACTCCTGGAGGAAAAAACTCAAAATTCGGAGGACCTGGCAGAGCTCATAAGGAAGCTTGGGGAAAAATTGTCAATTAACTCGAAGGAAGAAGATAGCAGGAGATAGCCTAAATATTTCAGAAATGCAACAAAATGTTAACAGTTCACTTAAAGCCATATTTATGTTTTTCTCAAGTCTAGCTCACATTTCCAGAACAGAAAATAAAGCATTTCAGCTCTTCATGAAAAAAAAAAAAAATCACAGTGGCAAATCCACTGGGTCTGTAACAGAGGAAATATCACTTGAGTGAAGGTATTTATTTATTTTTTGCCTACTGAAGAAGAGTTAATTTTAGCTCATTCTACYATTCAGCTTACCTCTTTTAAAATGCCATAGAATCTTGATAAACCCAGTCATGAAGAATAAAAGCATCAAGCTAAACTTCTGCCATGTTAAACATTTGCAAATCTCCACTTGTAGACATTCATGTGTATTGTTTAACAAAGCAAAAGAGGAAAATTCCARTCTTCTAGATATTTGTATCAAGATCTATTTTGCTTTTCAAAAGAAATCATTCTCAATGAGAAAAAAAAMCTTGCCTTTCTTTAAAATTTGCAGGATTTGGAAGTAACTTACTTGAATGTTTCCTTGAAGAGGTCAGTAGTTCACTACTCGGAGCACTGTGTTGTACTGTTCCCTACTTAGCTCTATTGCCACTGATCTGTCCTGTGAGATACCTAGCTTCTAATGGGAGGTAGTGTATTAAGAAAGAAAATATTTTTCACAAGTTTACTGAAAAGCCGTTGCTGAGGTCTGGAAAAAAAAMCTCCTTTTTCTTATGGGGTTGTACTTTACTAAAGTGCAACTCCAGATGTTCTTTATCCTTGAAGTTCTCATCTCTAAGAATTCCAAACTTCTGCAGCTTTTACATTGTGAAATGAAATCCCTCAAAGTGCAGGGAGGTTTGAAGGTAAATCTTTTAACATCTGTATTGAAGTGGGATGAAATGAAGCCATGAGATGTAAATGCTTACTCTGAAGTCAAAAATTGTGCATTTGGGATAATGTTTCTTCACAGCTAAACTTGCTTAGATAGTTGAAATTTGTTCAAATTTGTCTTTAGGAAAAGAAAACAGGTTGTTCCAATGGGATTGTTGTAGCTAATCTGTGGAATGCATCCCTTTGCTTTTTTCATTTTTTTTATTTTTTTTTTTTTGGATTTGGTTAAAATTAGTGAAAGGGCTCTGAAGTTTTTTAACAGCAACTTAAAGATGTGTAACACACCTGTAAAAGCCTTATATGTATAGGAAACAAGGCTAAAAATGACTTGTCAGTAATTGCTTTTAAATTAGCTATGTTAAACTTATTTATTGTGGAATGTATCAGAATGTTCCCACCCCTCCCTTTCAGACTAGAGGTGTAAAAAAGATTATTTTTAAAGCGTTTAGGTTAGTTTCTAGCTGAATTAACTGATAGTCCTTTYTAAAAATTGTCAGATATCACTGTGTATTTTTGGGGGGAGGGTGGGGGAAGTGTGTTAAAAATGTCTTTTAAAATAGATAACACATAAACACATAGAGGAGAGGGATTCTGTCCTGTCTTGAGTGCAGTCTAAGTTATTAGGAGGCCAGCCTTCCCAGAAGATACTTACCATGAATCTGGGGAAATTTTTAGCCTTACACTTAGCCTATTAGTTCAGCCACTCGTGGAGCGTGTGGGACAGTCGGTGTCCTGTGGGCCTCAGGCATAATGAACTCAGGGTTGAGAAACTTTTAAGGACTCTTCCTCTGAGAGAGGAGAAAAAAATGAGATTTTCAAAGATACTAGAACAGTGTCTATTAAAAACCAGAGGATGTAGAGTCGGAAGAGTATGGGCTAMAGAATAGCCAACTTAATAACTTGCCTTTGATTATTAAATAGTATTACCTCATAACCCGCAGTGTTTCCTATTATGATGAACAGGGAGTACGGCAGATTCTGAGATGACCTTTATTGGTTAGTCTTAGCAGAAAGCAGAAATGCCCTACGTTTGGTCTCCGACATGGTGTAGGAAATGAAAGCAGTTAGGGGTTATCTCACTTTGCAAGTCAAAGTGAAGCCAGTTTAGAATTCTTATCAAGTTCCTGCCCATCTTTCTAGGCTAAAATTGGCCACTKATTTTTGAGTTTCTGCCTGAAATATTTTGTCCCTAGATTTCTAAATAACAAGCACTTATAGCTCCAGCCATTGTCCACATAGGACAAGAAATATACATTGCTTAATGTATATTTTCCACCACTGACAAACTCTTTTGAGAGTCAGTTGGCCAGAACTCCAAAAAAAAAAAGTGCAGTCAAAGTTCACTTTCAGTAGGAAAAGGTCTTTATTTTTGGTCATTATAATGTGAAATTTGGATACACAGTCTAGTGCTAGATCATAGTAAAAGATCCTTATCAATCTAATATGAGCTARTGGCACTCAAGATCAGTAAACACAGTTTAAGATTGAGACACTTTTAAGATTTTTATTACAGAGGCAAAACAGACACTGTGAATTTGCTTAAGCCCAAATTTTGACTTACCTTAAAACTATAATATCGTAATGTATATATTGTATTTCATGAAGATAAAGCATAAGGATTTTTTTAATTCAATGAAGATATTTTATATGTAGTTATTACTTATGGAACAATTTGTTAAATATATTTGAAGAGGTTTAATGCCAAATGTAGTGTGACAAACAATGTAGTATTTAAAATGAGCACTATACCAAATATATTATTCTGATAAAAAATTAAATGTATCAGACTCAGAATACCTTGTAATGCATTGTGTGAATAATCTGGTCCTTCACTCCTGGGAAACTTTGTCTACTCTTGCTTGAGAGGGAGCAGTAAGACAAATATGGTTAATTGTTTCAACTTTCTGGTAACACTCTACAATAGGAACAATGGATTTACCACACTGAATYAGGCTCATGGTCAAATATCTTGTCTAATGTATCTGAAGAAATGTGTCTGCAGTAGGCAACAGGTAATTTATGTCCTATATAGTTCTCCYGTTGATTTCTAATAACAAAAGATGCTCCTTAGCCTTGATGAAGTTTCCAATTTTTTTTTGTAACTGTTTTTTTCAATCTTATCACAGTACAAGTAGAATCAGAACCTCTTAGACATCTTCCCTGCTCCATTCTCCCTCTCCATTCTGTTCTATTCTTACTAAGCTATTTAATTAAAAATATGGGAGGACTTAAGAAGTTCTCAATAGATGAAAATGCAATAAGAAAATCCCCAAGCTAGCAAAGCTTTGTACAAGGATTATCCACCATGATGTGCTTCATGAAACCAAATAAGGCCTCATTATTGGGATGAGGCCTGTGTCATGGAAGACTGCAGATATTATACAACAATACTGCAATGCAAGTTTAAGGTTGTCAAGACTTACAGAAACAAGTCCTGAGTAAGAGCTACAGGGTTTCACATACAAATTCAGGTATGCCAGGTTAAATCTGTTGTATTTCACCCTATTATAGAGCACCGCTAGGCAAGGCTGGTGGACCCCACTGGTTTTAGAAATGAGATCTACAGGCTTATCTGATTTTAGATGCCAGCCATCTATGCCTGAGTTCATCTAGACTTTGTTTATATTGAATGAATGAGCCAGGAATTTTATGATACACAGAAGTTCATATTCCATGCTTTAGGACATTGTGGTGAGCATATAACTTCAATATTATGTCTTCCAAGTAAGGTTTACAATATACAGTTTGAACTTGGCAGTACGTTAACTACAGCAGCTGTGTCAAATAATTTACTAAGAACAGGTTCTCATGGCTGTGCTGCCCCAAAACACAATTTAGTCTAATGAAATTTTGCTTTTGCTTCTCGCAGATGTCCCTCAAGTTTGAAATTTGAAGCTGAATGTTGTAATTAATRCACTATAGACCACAAATGTGCAATTGTACTTATTTGCAGGAGAAATTTCTCATTTTTCATGTAAATATTTAATGGTTTTTTTAATTCAGAAAATTCCTGGTGTGAATAATAATTCTAATTTCTAAATGCCCATATTCCTCCTTAAATTTTAATCTGGCCTGTGGAAAATAGATCTCATAAATTAGAAGGCTTCTAGATGAAAATATTCAGRTTCTTTTATCAGAAGAAAATATAGAGTGAGACTGAGAATTGTTCTCCAAACTCTGCCATCTTTAAAGAATAAGGATAAGGAATCCCATATTGTTCATTGTTGTTGTTCATTGTTGATTCATTGTTGTTAGTTGTTGATTCATGTACAATTCATTGTTCCTCTTTAGTGTGCATGACCCTGAATAGATGAAGATGTTCCATCACTGAGAAACCCAACTGACTCCTCTTTCTCTTCTTATCACCTTCTGTAATGTGACAGGGTAAGAATTAGCACAAGGGACAATCTTGCAGTTACTTTCTATGTCCAGGCAACCATTTTTAGTAGAATCCTGTTTTGCGTTAACCTTTTCAGTATTCTGCGTTTCACCTCCTTGACATTTGCTCTTTGCGTGTCTATTCAGTGGACCAAATCAAAGTATTTGGAAAAGGTCAKGTTGTATAATGTGCAAGTACAGTTCAGGAAATTAATCATTTTAATATTAAWAGCAATACTTTTATATACTTTTACAGAATCACAGAATGGTTAATGTTGGAAGGGACCTCTAGAGATCGTCTATTCCTTTTTATGTACAAAATCTTTCATACTGCTTTGATATTTCATTGCACATTATAAACGTGTATATTCTGTAACGTTTGCACAGTGAATAGTAACTGCCTCTGATGATTTATCTAAGCTTGCTCATGGGCAATGACTAATTACTGTGGGCAAAATCATAAGGAATCTAGCCCTAAATAATTTTTAYAATGCTCTTATGAGCTATTGTGATCTATAGGCATAAAGGTATAAAGCTTTTCATAACAGAACAGAATATTCATTCTATAGTAATGCTGATGTGCCAAAAATATTTTATAATCTGATTTTCAAATTTTCAGTTGTCCATGGTTCACAGGTGGGACCATTCTATCCAAACTTGCTAGTTCATACCCATCTTGCTTCTCCTTTACTAGCATMTGAGATGCTACACAGTGCATCCCTATCATGGATGCTTCTAGCAAAACATTACAAAACAATATTTAGATCCCCACATCACTGCTGAGATGGAGCCATGTGCATGCCTAGCAAGGGTCATAAGATCATTAAAGATAAGACATTTCTATTTAGAGGCATCYCTTTGTTCTAGTGCAAGGACATGACCCCAACAGCAGGACAGCTAAATGATATTTAAAACTATTAATGAAAAAAAAAWACTAAGAGGACAGCCTTAGCTGAGACAAAACTTATATATGATGTGAGCTGTCAAGGGGGAAAGAACCAAAAGGACAGGGCAGAACAAAAAGATGTCAGGACAGAATKATACTAACTAATGTAAAGTGCTTAAAACTGTTCTCTCTGTTGACAAACATGCTTGAATAAGTAATCTGAGGAACCAAMAAAGAAAAAGCAAAATGATGCTTTCCCAAAGACAGTATCTTCTTGCTTTCAGAAGAGACTTTGAACAGCAATATGCAGAATCTCAGTGGTATAATCCACTGAAACAGAGAGAAAAAAATACAGACAATTTCATGAAATAAATATTTTTACAGTAAAAGCCATTGCTATGGAACTTTTCTAAAAAAATCTGTGAAGATATTCGCTAACTTTGCCTAGTCTGTAGCTCTAGTGTTCAATTTCCACCTCCTCACTCTAAATTGGAGTTCTTCAGTTGTCTCATGAGATAGCCGTTTTAGAGTAGAGAAAAAATAATACCGGAAATAATAAAAAATCTGTTTCAAACAGCAGTCTTTTTATTGAATAGAAAATAATGTACATATGAGGTAGGTAACAAATGATGTTATAGAARTGCTCAAGACCTCTTTTGTTGACTCTGCTTAAAGCACTTAGTTTCTCCAGATAATCATAGAATCATAGAATGCTTAAGGTTGGAAGGGACCTCAGAGGTCATCTAGTCCAACCCCGCTGCTCACGCAGGGTTGCCTAGAGCATGTGGCACAGGGCTGCATCCAAGYGGGTTTTAAAGATCTCCAAAGAAGGAGACTCCACAACCCCTCTGGGCAGCCTGTTGGAAGGCTCTGTCACCCTCACTGTCAAGAAATGTTTCCTTAAGTTCCTGTGGAACTTTTGGTGCCTCAGTGATCAATATTTTTTGCAAATGCAAGTGTTTATCCCAGACATCACTGTTTGCTCCAATTCAGAAACTACAAGATCGTTTAAGAAACATCAGCATCATTTAAGAATTTCATGAACTTCTTCCCTCTATAAGGAATCTTAAATTTTGCACTCTATTTGAGAAGATGATGATTACTCATGCAGCCGTATCACTTCAACAGACACTTCTCTCTGATCCTAAAGGAGGCCTATTGACTGTAATACCACAAAAGCATTAAAGCAAGCCCTGGCTAGATTAAAATAGAAACGTGGCTGGCAATTAGAAAAGGTCAATGAATAACAAAGTGTGAGCAATAACATCATGATAAAATTATTCCCACTGAGCTTACTTCTTTTTTTTTCCATCTGAAGCTTGCCTATGATCACACCAGTGTCTGGTGATTTTGTCTTTTCTGCTTTAGATATCCACAATGTCAACATCTATCTCTCAGCAAGCCATACAGGTTCCTTTTCTTGTCCCTGTAATTAAAAAAAAAAAAAAAAAAAAATTAAAAAAAAGAAAAAGAAATTTAAAATTCTAGGACATAATTCAAAATGTCCAAAATGTTTCAGGAAATTTTACTTTCAAAATCTCCCTCTGTTGGTCAGGTAGGTCCCATCCACTATCACTGAATATTAACTGTAGATGTCTCTACTCCAAATCAAGATCCGTCTCTGAAGCATGATTTGTAGTATGCGTCAAGTCACTGAAGCTGAAGGTACTGGTGGCCTACACTAGTTTTCGTAGACACGCATTGTTGGCCCAGTCTTTTTGTAGCAGAATGTCTTGAGAAAATGARTGTAGTTTATTAGGTCACCTAGACACGGATTACTTGGAGATATACATCATGTTATACTGGACATTCTCTGTACTGAAGGTTTCACAGCGTCAAGAAACATAAAATTTAGTAAAGACCTTAATTCTTTTATTTTAGATAATTTATTATATCTCTTACAAATGAACCCCCACTACACTGGCTTTATGCTATGTAAACCAGCTATTCCAGTTGGTGAACTTAATAGCTGTTCATTCAACCTCAGATTGCATAATTGATGCACTAACCAAGTACCAAGACACTTTTTCATCACATGGGTAGAATTTCTAGCCACTAGTCCAGATATAATTAGAAGGGGATGGTATAAGGAATACGAAGTGTTTTGGCACTAATAAGATATCCTTTGGGTGACAGAGCCCCTGAACAGGCTGCCCAGGGAGGTTGTGGAGTCTCCTTCTCTGGAGATCTTCCAAACCCGCCTGGCTACCACCCTGTGCCCCGTGCTCTGGGTGTCCCTGCTAGAGCAGGAAGGTTGGACTAGATGATCTGTAGAGGTCCCTTCCAACCCTAACCATTCTGTGATTCTGTGATTCTGTGATTCTGTATGCCACCTCTATGGTATAGCAATGGATATTTGAGTGTGGTCTTCAGGACTCTGGAGCTCCACTCTGGAGCTCGGTGATAGAAGAGAGGAAAGTTATATGTAATTTAAAAGAAATGAATACTACTTTTAAAAAATACTATTGTTGAGATAATTTAGAATAACTTCAAATACATTAATTTCTTTTGCTTACTCTGTACAGTGAATTGCAGCAAAGCCATAGGCCTGCAGTTTTGTTCTACTGCATTAGCTCTGGAACAAATAATCCCAACTCTGTCCTTACTATATCAAACAAAAGACTTGGACAATTTACAAGTAATCTTGGTCTCAGCAGGGCTGATCTATGCATGCCTCTTCAGTAAACTGTTTTTGCTGAGCTTATCCCTTTTGTTATTCTTAGACTTCTTTTGAAACATCAATTATTAAGCCTACCCATTTATTTTTAACTTTATTGGCTTACATAGTTTAGGCAGGAATTCAACTCCTTTTGATTGAAAGAAATATATTTTGAGTCATCATTTTCAATGTCTATAAATTTTACAGTGCTATAGTAGCATAGCCAGCAGCTGCTGGCCAAAAGTTTGTCATACTAAGCTTTCCTCGGGAACAATAAATAGCATCACAAAGCTCATGTAATGACAGGTAATGCCCTCTGTCTACCTGGAGACCACAGCATACATGCCAGAAGAGATCCATTGTGGTAGAGATCCATTTTATTTAATGGGCCAATCACAAAGACAGCCCAAACTTTCTGGTAGGTAAATTATGATTGAATTCATTGGCTACTCTTACCTCTCTAGACTTCACAGACCCTAAGTCAAATTAATCTGTCAGAGTGACTTCAATGGCATTATACAAAGAAATAATTTTCCTTCTTGTGTACCCAGGCAATTTAAATTAAGCTTTCTAATGGGGACTGAAATTACCTTTATTCATGCTGCTCTCTGCCATACAAACATTTGGTTGATTGTCCAAAGTAAATTCATTCTAATAACAAATGTGTAAACAATCGGGGGAATTATACTTCAAATGCAACCTCATCTATTAGGAAGATGCTATTTCTTAGCTCAGGTGGGTAAGAGGGATGTAAAGGAAGTGTTCAAATCTGAGTTGAACTGAGACAAAGCAGGGCTATGCAGGTGGGATTCTAGAGCCCTGATTGAAATGTTTCACAAATCTCTTAAAAGATGTTTTAATAACTATTATAAGTTTCTAATGCTAAAAATAATGAAGAAAAAAAACCTTATTTCAAATATAATTGAGGCAGTAGCAGCTGTCCAAATGAAAATCAGATTGAAACAACTTCTCAGAAGCAATAGAGCCACCAGACGTCTCACATGTATAATTTGCTTCTTTGCCAAAAAACATATGGCAGTGTGTGTTTGCATGTGGGTGACAGGAAATTAAAGAATCGATGACTCACCATTAATTACTGACCCTCAACAAGACGTTTGTAGCGTTATTCAAAACCAGACCTAATTTCTGTCTGGAACAAAGAGAGGATTTGATGTAACCTAGGGACATTTGTGGTTTTCACAATCACATTTTTTTTCCATTTTTTTCGGAATTATGATCTCTATTGTCAGGCTAACATTCTACTTCATCTGCTTCTAACATCTGCTTCATTGCTACTAAAGCCTATCTTCTGTTAGCCCATCCACTTAAATTTGACAAAGAGTACATAAATACATGAAATATTATTCTATTTCCAATAAAACAATTATTTTAACAATTTTATTTTCCCAAATGCATTTCTATTTTCTCCACTTATTCTTTTGCTAAATAAAAATGGATTTGAATAATAATAACTTCCCACAGCAATGCCTCATCCGTGCCAGCATAAACTCATTACACCATGGCCAGAGGTCTAAATTAACAAGTCCAGTTAGGAAATAGATGTACAGAATTCATTGGGCAATGATTATAGTATAACTTATTTATCTTTGTATAGTCCATTCATTACAGTCATGGCTAAATACATTAGGTGCATCAGCTTTACAGAAATCTTGCTAAAAAATGTTTGTCTGAGCAGCTCAATTCTGTAAACCTGAACTAATGTCGTCATTTATGCTTATTTACAGTGTAAAAAGGATGTAAGAGAAGAAGTTCGAGAGTGTTATTGCAATACTAAGTCTTCCCTACAGCCCAGCATCACAGTCCAATTTTCAAGGGGCAGTTCTTTAGACGCTGGGAACAGTCAGCAGAGGGATGGCACCAGAACGCTCTCCTTGGGTTACTTAGCTCTGACATTGTGACCCCTATAAAAATCAAACTTTATAGCCACATTCATATTTTACTTGAATTCTTTTACTGTAACAACAGGGTTTACAATGGAACAACCTGGATGGGCATCAGAATTAACACAACTGATCAGTCCCTGATGGACGAATGAGTATCTCCATAACCCTCTAACCGTGAGCTCTCTTTTCCTGGAAGAGCTCAAATGCTGGGAACAAGCATCTGTGTGTTTAAGTAGCCTGCCTTCCAAGCATAAACATGAGCCATAGCTCAAGTTCAAATCTGCCTCTCATTCAGAATATCTGGATGCAAGTATTAAGAAAAAGTCAGACACACATAACTTCAAAGTAGGCTGATTAATGTCTCTAGGTGAAGTGTGAAGTGAACTGACATAGGAATGCTGTTTCCTTGGCTTGAGTTCACTATTATAATGCTCATAATACCTTTATTTGACTCCACATAGCTCAAGGCAGATAAATTGAATGAAAAGCCTCAAGGTCTGATATAGCTATGTTAATCAGGGGAAACATCCACTAAAAATGCAGTATTGAATGGAACTAATTGCCACTAATTGCCACTGATTGCCACAAGTTCTGAAAAAAAACATTTTGAGATGACCCTTCCGCTTGCATGATTTCTTAAACAATAAAAAGAAAAAGAAAAAGAAAAAAGAGCAATCTGACACTCTAGAAACTGCTTCTTAATGTTTAGTTAAAAGGAAAATCTGTTATCCAAGTTTCAGGTAAATTGCAGGCACAAAGTAAAACAGAGCTTTATTTGAGTCTGTATCAAAATGCAAATATTTTAAAAATAAAAGTGACAGAAAAGCTTAGTGAATCAAGTATCTACAATTTTAAAGGAATATGCAAGAACAAAATTCACCACACTGGGGCAGTAATTCCGCGTTATTACTGTAAAGGTAAGTAGTCAGCTAACCATACAGAGTCCTTTCAAACATCTGAAATCTCTGAACTCTTATGTCACCAATAATTGCAATACATTCACACAAGCACACACATACACCTTCGTACACATTTATAAATAAATAATTGAAAATATGCATAAAATGTATGTGCGTCTAATTCAAATATGTCATATATGTGTGTGTGTGTATACCTGTATGCATACAAGGCAAATCCAGAAGCACACAACACATACCTGTAGATACACATCTTTAGGAAATGAAACTAGGAAAGGGAAAAGTTGAAGACAGCAATATGTCAATAAGACACAACACTTTCAATAAAAATATATATATTTTATATATGTATAAACTATAGTTAAAATTTTATAGCAATTATAGTTCATACAATCTCAAGTGGGCTGAGATGGGAAGGGACCTCAGGGATTGTCTAATCCAAGGCCCTATCCTCCGCAGGGCTAGTTAGAGCAGGTTACACAGGGCAGTGCCAAGTTTGTTCAGAGTATCAACAAGTTGAGACTGAGGGCTGTGCTGCCATCCAGAGGGACCTGGACAGACTGGAGGACTGGGCGGCGAGAAAYCTCATGAGGTTCAACAGGGGCAAGTGCAGGGTCCTGCACTTGAGGAGGAATAACCCCAGACACCAGGACAGATTAGGTGTGGACCTGCTGGAGAGCAGTCCCGCAGAGAGGGACCTGGGTGTCATGGTGGA
>NW_020454683.1:1230582-1286985 GCF_003342845.1 Nothoprocta perdicaria | reverse complement strand
AAATTCTTCAGTCCCTATTTTTGTGTCCCTTTTGCTGGACTCAGGCCAGTAGTTTCATGTCTTACTTGTACCAGGGAGCCCAGCACTGAACTCCAACCTCCAGATGTGGTCTCACCAAGGCTGAGTAGAGGATCACCTTCCTTGACCTACTGGCAATGCTCTGCCTAATACACCCAGGAGGTTTTTGGCATTTGTTTGTCACAGAACACATGCTGGTTTATGGTAAATTGATGTCCATCAGCACCCCAGAGTCTTCTTTGCAAAACTACTTCCAGAGTCAGCCCCCAGCTTGTCCTGATGTATGGGGTCATTCCTTTCCATATTCAGGACCTGCCATTTTCCTTTCTTGAGCTTCATGAGGTTCCTGTTGAAGAATTTCTCCATTCTGTTGATTTCCCTGTGAATGATGGTACAACCGGCTGATGCAGTTCCTCCCAACTTTGTGTTGTCTGCAAACGTGCTGAGAGGGCACACAGTTCCATCCGTCATTCAGGTCGTTAATGATGGTCACTAATGTTAGAGAGTATTAGCCTTTGCACAGACACTTGGGGATACCACTAGCATTCCCAGATGGACTTCACCCCACTGATTGCGGTTTGATAAGCCTGACAGTTCAGCCAATTTTCAGTTCACCTCACTGAATATTTATGCAGTTCATTATTTAAGAGACATTGCTAATTCAAACTTTATGTTTTTCAGTTGAGAAATTCAATAYGCAGAAAATTGAATCTCTTTGTCAGACAGTTAATTTCACAGAATCACAGAATGGTTAAGATTGGAAGGGACCTCTAGAGATTATCTAGTCCAACCTTCCTGCTCCAGCAGGGACACCTAGAGCACAGGACACAGAGTGTCATACAGGTGGTTTTGAAGACCTCCAGAGAAGGAGACTCCACAACCTCCCTGGGCAGCCTGTTCCAGGGCTCTGTCACCCTTACAGGAAAGAACTTCTTCCTCACATGAAGATGGAACTTTCTGTGTTGCAACTTACACCTATCATCTCTTGTCCTGTCACTGGCCACCACTGAGAAGTGCTTGTCCCCTTCCTCCCTACATTCCCCCTTAATGTACTTATACATGTTAATCAGATCCCCTCTCGGCCTTCTCTTCTCCAGAGAAAACAGACTCAACTCACTCAGTCTGTCCTCATACAAGAGATGTTCCAATCCCTTAATCATCTTAGTTGCCCTAATTTCCAAATGAGAAAGAATTTCCAAAAGATTCTTAGTTGCTTTTAGCCAGTTGATTTCCAGATTCAGTGTATAAGTGGAATGAGTATTCTGTAATATTATTACTAACAACTTGTCTATTATCAAAGTACATCAGTTACACATGGAGGAAAGATTTTAAGTTGATTGGTAATGGGATTTTACGTTGGTTGGTGGTAATATAATCCAACTGACTTTGTTGATCTAGATGATTAATGTAATGTAAGTGGAAAAGTTCAAAATGTAACCAGACATTGCAATCAATGCCTTTTAGACATTGGTGTGACGATACTGCTGATGCAAAAAAATTCTACTGAAAAACATACCATTTTCTAAGCCATGAATCAATCTAATGGCAATAGAGTAGTAAAATATTTGTATCAGTTAAATATGGAACTTCTATGTGAAATCTACAGCTGGGTAGCTATTAGTAGTAAGGACAGCAAGGGTGAAATTCTCATTTACCTGCTAAAAAAAAGATAAAAATCCTYACCTGATGAGAAGGAAATAAAAAAAGGTAACAGGAGTGTCATTGTCATTATGCAGATATGACTAAATATAGAAGAATTTTGATTTCATTTACACTTAAATATAACTGATTAAACACTAATTAAAATAATTTTTACAGAAAAAGTCTGGGATAAAAAAACAAGTGTGTAATTTAAAAATATTCTTTGCATTCAAATGAAATTCTAAAGACAGCCTACATCAGTTGAGTAATAATGAATCCCATACGGATCTTATGAACTACATTCACACACTAACAAAATTACAAAACTGGACATACAAATAATCCTACCTTTCAGATTTTAAGTCTGGGAACTCATATACATGAGCAAAAGCACATAAAATATACGCAACAATTTGCAACAAAGCAAGTTCTGTTTAGATATTAGGAAATTATATTTCCCACTGAGTATGCTCAAACACTAACATAGTTTACATAGAGAGGTTATGCAGTCTTAGTCTTTGGAGATGCAGAAAACTTGACTGGACAAGAGCAACCTGATCAGGATCAGATCTACTTTGACCAGGAGAATGGCTGAGATGACCTACTGAGTTTCCTTCAAAAGTAAATTATCTTGAGATTCTGTAATTCTCTAATTATATTTTGGATAGCTTTATATGCATGTGGAATAATCAGCGATTTAAAGTGTTATTTGTGTTTATCCAGAGAAGCTATCTGTGATCTTGACTTGCCAGATTTATGAAGCTGACCTAATTCATCACTTTGTCAGCCTCTGATTTGTATTCTAATAATAGAAGTGATGCAAGAAAACTTCTGAGATTTCAACATTTCACTTGTTTCCTGTTGGAGAACTGTATTATTTTTTATGCATGACTTTCCTACCTATGATTAACTTCTCTCCCATTTAAGCACGGCAGTTTTTCAATATTTATTATATTTTCTTAGTAATGGAAAATAAAGAGCGAACAAGCAGCCAAGCAACAGATGATGGAAAAATACAAAGTTGAGCCCTATTCTCACTTGGGCAGGCTGAAGAATGCGGAATGTAGCATTTTTATCTAGTATAAAGAAATTATTCGAACTTGGTAAAACAGAGATTGTTTGCCTAGAGACCCTTGTCTCTAAGTTACCTAGAAAACTGTCTGACCACTCTTTAGAAAAATATTATATAAAGAGCAAACAAAAATATTATATAAAGGCAAACAATCTCTGTTTTACTTCTCAATATTTATTTTTGTTTATTTTTTATATATTTTTAATAATTTATTTTTATTTATTTCTCAATAGTATCATCAAAATAAAGTTCTATAAAAGAAATAAAGTTAGCTTAAGTTCAACTCACTATAAATGTTTTAAATCTCTGAACATGGAAATTCTGAAGTTTTAGAATATAGATTCTGTCACTCCTGAGGCTGGCACACGAGGCATGAAATATGCTGTTTTCAAACTACTTCAGCAATGTTCATATTATTCGGTTTCTGGTTACATCATTCTTAAATCCTTTCTCTCTTTTATTTTTTGTATCTCTTGTGCCTAAATTCTGTAATAAATATTGTTTAACAAAGTTTGTTGTGAATTTCAGTAGTCACGTGGAGATGAGTGTATGATGGAGTTCTGGATTTATGGCAGAAATAATTGGATTTTTTGATAGTTGAATTACCATGAATAAGCTTTCCTAGGCTATAGGTAAATATGAAATACACTTATTTCCTTCCTTCCTTCCTTCCTTTCTTCCTGCTGCCTACCTTCCTGAAGGCAAATGGAGAGCCCAAGGAACCAGTTGCCATCCTCTCTCTAGTTCTGGGCACAGCAGTACCTACTCCTCTACACAATTCTCACTTGATTGGATTTTACTATGACTGAACTTGCAGAGACAGGCAGGAACTTATCTCTAAGCACTTTGGTTTTGATCTCCTATGACAGACCTGTTTCAATGACCCAGGATGATTTTATAACACTCTGCCTTGTCTTGTTTTTACCCATAAAAAGTAAAACTTCACAGAGAACTTCAATGCTGTGTGCCAAAAACTGCAGCACTGACACACTGTATTTCTTACATTTCCCTTTCCCAGAATTCCATGTCTGCTAGCTAACTGATCATTGCTTCACTCATAAATATGAACTGTCATTTTAAGGTTCATTTTCCTTGTGACTTGTGTTTATAGATTTCATGTCTGGTTTCTTCTCTTGAGGCTGGCATGACTACAATTCTAGTTGGGTCATAAGAGTGGAAACACTGCAGTCTCTGAGCTTTGCTCTACAGAAAGTGATTAGGTGACCTGGCCTTGTGCCTATATGCTTCCTCCACTTGCTTCTAAGTCCTAACAGTCAAAGCACTGATGTTAGTAAATCTAAATAAAAGTTCTCCATGTCTTCTAGAAGACAAATTAAAACCACTACTTACTTGGAAAAAAAAGGTCACAGCAATTTATTACTGTATTACATTTTAATACCTTCTTAAAAAGTAATTTTCCATGAAACCCACCTGCATATTGCAGTTCAGAAAGGAAGGAATAGAAAAAATATCTGTGAATTCAGTGAAAATTCTTTAACCAAGCAGGTGGTCTTCTGAAAATTTTGGCAAAGTTTATGGGTTTCTACAATAGGTTGTATTACACCCCAGAAGTTTTGCAACTAACTGTGGGCAAGAATATTGGTGAAATTATATAGAATATAAAGAGGACTAAGAATAATGAAGTAAATGCAATACCTTATGTAACTAAGTTATTTGTTATTTATCCCCTTTTGACTAAGTTATTTGTGGAAGAAATGTATACAATAACGTGGTCTGAAGGGTTTGCACAGCTGCTTTCCAAGTCATAAGGAAAGAGGGTTAAAAAAAAAAGCTTAAAAAAGTTCATTTGGGCATCAAGTGAAACAAGGCTTGAATTAGTCATTATTGTATATTCTGAACAATACTAATGCTCATTTAGAAAGAAAAAAGTTTCTACGTCCACAGGAGAATCCAGTCCAGATTTCAAGTGCTTGAATACACCAACCTTTCTTACTCTGGGCAGGATAGACATTCAGGAAAAAAAGATTTTAGATCATAGCCTTACCTTTCCTTATCCTAAAYCCATTTACTCTTGCTAATAATCTCATAGCGATCATTCACATTGTCTAATATCTGTATCTTATTAATATTCATAATATGGTAATTTGTTACACCCTCTCTATACATATTCTATGTAAATATGTATTTATAAAGCATGTTTTATGTATGAATATATATATATATGTCTATTTATAAAAAGCTATCTAGATTATTTTATATGCATATATGTATTTCCAAACACATGCACACACATCTTATTTAAGCAAGCGTTTATCCACTTAAAATATTAGGGTATAACAGTGTGAATTAAAATCACTGGAATTCTTTCAAAGGTTSTCAATGCCGAACTAGCTTTTTCAGTTCACAATAATTCCAAACCCAGGAAAGAATGCATTTTTCATTTTAGTATGAATCAGGGTGCAGTGTCCTGGAAGTGAAGCATTTGGCAAAACATATCTCCCTTTTAGATGTGAAAGGTCATGAAGACCTTTGGCTCAAAAGGTTCTGGCACTTTTTTCAATCCATCAATATAAATCACAAATCCAGGGMCAAAATCCAAGATTCTTCCAACAGAATATATCATTTTTTTTTCCTGGATGGAGATAGATATTAAAAATTGTTGAGACCCACAGGATATGAAACAGTAGAAGCTGTCAGAAAAAAAATGCCATTAGATTTTCAAAAACAGACAAAGATTATGTTTTGGATACTAAAGAGGTACCATTTTGAGATTACTTTAATATAACTGTAGTATATGCAKCTGAATATTGAAACTTTCTTCTGGTCCAAAACTCAAAGCTTGTAATTTGTTAAAGCACTTGAAAAAGCTTTCTCCAGTTCAGATCTGGATGCCATTGAAATCAGTGACATCACTTGGCATGGGCAATGAAATTCTATAAGTAATCCTCAAATTGTAAATGCTTTGGGAAATCCTGTTCTAAAACATCCAGAGAGTTAATAATTATCCTATACTAGGAAGAGTTAACTCTCTGTTAAGATACTCCGTAAAGTATCTCTAGCATTTTTATGGAAATTTGGAAACTTTTTTTTTTTTAAATCTTATTTTCAAAATATGAGAAGAAGAAAGGATTCTGGTTGTATCTGCAAAGAAAACAGACTGAGTGGGTAAGAACATTTCAGTTCTTCAGCTGTTTAAAGTTCTTTTAAATTGCCCAACAAGCATAGTTTATATTCCTTATTCCTTTCAAAGAGCAGATAATTTAATGAGGCAACAAAACCAAAAACAAAAAAAMCGCAGAGATATTCTTGATTGCACCGCAAGTTGTGGAGGAGAGAAAGCTGGGTTTGGATCCAGTGCTGACACAGGTTTCCTTAGACCACATCTACCTCACAGGAGAGCTGGTGCAGCACAAGTTTAGGATTTAGGGCTGATGTAGACACAGTTTCAAGGCAGGTAGGTTGCTACAGACATCAGCATGGATTAATTCCCTGAATACTTYTTTGGGTGTGCTTTACAGGCCATGCCACTTGTTATAGTTCTGCTATTAGCATTCTCCAYGCTAGACAGGATAAAATGAAATTTGTGTTCCTGCAGCTGTAGGAGTGGTTGTACCCCACATAAGCAGTGAACTCTTTGAAGTTGCAATCATTCAACATGTACTTACCAGTCTGGATCCCCTCTGTACAACAGGCATTTCACTAGTAGTATTTCACATGTAAAATCACTCATAATGTTTCTGTGCCTGTTCTTGGTGCAAAGAGGGAGAAAACAAGATTCTTTCCTCTCTCTTGTCTTCTCTCTTTACCTTACGAATTCTTCAATGAAGGYTTTGTGTTTTCACGTGTCTATCACAAGTGATAATGCTGGTGTAACATAAGCAACAAATGCAAAGATAGTAGTAATTATGAAGTACAACATTGTTACAAGTCAACAAACTGGCCCAAATTCTTCTTTATTTTTCCTTTCTTTCCTTTCTGTTAATCTTTGGTCATCCAAGCTATTTGCTTGGGCTAGAATGAGGAAATAGTTGGCAGCTGCACTAGTAATTCTTTTCTAGATCGGGTCAAATATCTCAAGTTGGAGTGAGGGAGACTCGTTTTTCTGCCTGTAATTTGTTTTATGCWCATATATTTCCTTTGGGCTTTACAGGAGAAGATTTGAAAAGCGAAACCTAATATTTCACTATCTTAGATTTCAATTAGGATCTTTACCAGCTCTTGCCTCTATCTAGATGAACATAAGCATTGCAATTTTTTCTGTAGAATCTATCAGAACATGCACAACCTCTCACAGAGCTCGGTGGGAATATGACTGGTAAGACCTCTGAACTGCAGAGCTGCTTTGGTGCATTCACTCATTCAATGTGTACTGGTCAGCTTTGCTTTAAAAGTGTGCTTTCTGGCAGGAAAGGACTTACATCTGTTTTAAAATATAATCTCCGTTYGATGTGTTATCAAAAGCAGCTGGGAGTCAGCCTGCTCTTTCAGAAACCTGGGTACTCATAAGCATGAAATATAACTCAAAAGCCCTCATACCAACATGGGATCAATTTTATGATATCTTCTTCTGTTTTAAAGATCTCAGATGCTGGTGACTCTGTAYCCTGTTCAGTTTCTACTGATGCTTTACTGGCCCTATGAGAAGAATTTTCTTTTTTCGTATGTGTGTTTTGTAATCTATCTTYTTATTACAAGCTGACCTTCAGCTTATCTTTGTCTTGCTCATAAGAGCATGACACAGCTGATTTTCACTTCATTCCYGAGCTACTGTGACTTCTGGATCATTTCTCCAGAATTCCTATCTACTTCACAGCTTGAATCTGTAAATAAATGCAGATTTCTGCTCATATCTTCATTGAATTATCTTCTATTTGGGATTTTCCCCAGATCATTTGTCCAATTTGTTCCTTTTTTTTTATTATTTTTATTTTTTAYTCTGCCTGCCTTCCAACATAMTTGCAATCCCTGCCAACTCTGGGAAAAGAGATTCTCAAAGTAAACGTTCTGCTTTTTTAGAATTTATGTCTGAGGACCTTTTGACTCAGGGCAAAGCTCTGCCTTGGAGTTACATGCCTGACTTCAGCTGAAGCCTGCTGTTCTTCATGTTGTCAGACTCACAGCTTGCTGTATATAAATCAGGTTTAGTGAGAGGGCTTAGGACTCTCTATATTGCCTGCCCAAGGAACTCCTGCTCCCTTACAAGGCTGGAACAAGCCACTATTCAAGGCATCCAAATGAAGATTTGCTGTTAGCTACTCTCCTGTTCTAGCATTTGAGATGRGTAGATTATTTGGTGCAAAGTTAAAGGGATAGCAGCAACTGCACACATCAATRTAACAATTTTACATGATTTTGAATGCTAGCATCAGGTGCCTGAGTTTTTCACAAGTTCRTCCTGTTTTTAGAGAGAATGCTATCCTGAATTTCTTGCTGTGTCAGAAATACCCACRAGTTCCTGGGTGACTGACTGTGGGTCCAAGGCTAGATTGTGAACCCCTTATCTCATTGAAGTGTGGTTACATATGGAGTAGTTTCACTRAAAGTAGAGAGATTATATTTTTTTATGACTAATTACATGAAGAAGGTCAGACTGTTGCTAAATATATAAACAAAAGCGTGAGATTTTGCTCTTGTCCTACTGATGTGTCTCAATTCTAGTTATTTTAGGGATTTCAGATAAGAGCAGCAGATGAGCAAATCAAAAAGACCAGCTTCTATTTGCCTCACTTTCTGTTSTGACAGACATCACATCCCTCCCTGCCTACTTTTGGACAACTGAACAGTTAATATGCAACATCTCCTGTGAAAAGCTTCCTGTTGCAGAAATGCATCACAGATTTGAATTCTTTCAAAGTTGCTCTTTACAATGCAGTTTCAAACCRTTTTTCCAGGCAAAAAGCAACAGTTCAATAGAAGTGTCCAAGTCACATCATTTATCATGGCATACCAACAGAGTCAGTCATTATCACTAGTCAGACAGAGCTTCACTCTCCTGAAAGAGCTTATTCCTCTGTAGATCTGTTTCTTAGCCGGTCAGAAAAGTCCTAAGAGTGTTACATACTAGAAACAGGATTAAGATGAAGTATGAATRCCTAAATCCTAAACTGTCTTCATAAATCTCTGCTCAGCTGCTGCCTTGCTCAGATGCCTAAGGCTGCCAGATCAGTTTCTGTGGGTAGACCAGCTCTCTGCTTCTATTTCAGCAGCGKCTGGAACACTGTGACAGGAAGGGCCATGCAGACCCGTCTCCTCACTGGAGTATCCAGAGCCCAAGACAAGGAGGAGGGCTGCAGAGCTTATGTAGAGGACAGCTGACTGCTGTGCCCAAGCGCTCCTCCAGATGGGATGGGTGACCACAAGAGTTGCTGGCCATTTACCCAGTGTGACACATACTGGACATGCAAATTAAATTCAGACTCTGCCTCTGCTGTCTTCTCTATCTTCCTGCCATTTCTAGGACARACAATTTTCATGTGCAGCTAGCAGATGACACAATGTAAGACMTTATTTCCTTTACTCTGGGAGATATCGTACAATGTAGTTTGCTGATGAAATTATAATGTTGATATGCTGGTATCAGCTCATCATCATATATATGTTCATCATCAGCTCATTTATATGAGTATTTATATTTGATATATCAACATATCAATCTGATGTGCTCTTTCCCAAAAGGAAACAGTGATAATAGCMTTTAGCATTTGCTCACCAGAATTTATTTAAGTGAACTTTCGTTATACTTTTATAGTGGTGTGTAGTATCCTTCCATCTCATCTTATGCGGTCTTCACTTTTTTCCTGCAATGCAGGGCTGTATTTCACAGTGACATGGTCATCAGTGAGTGGCTTGACAGTGATTCTTCACTCTCTGTCATACATCATTCCATCCCTGTGAAACTCTCCATCACTAAGCTGCTTTTTTGTTAAAATACATTTCATAATCTTCAATATGAAGGCTCTCCTTGAAGCTGTATTTAGAACTACTGTTCCACTATCCACTATTTTCTTCTCTATTTCTCTAAGCCCACAGTTCAACCTGACTTAAAGTGAACTGTCACAAGATACTTTTCTTTTGCACCAGTTCTTTAGACTGCTTTGCTCTTCTGTGTGTCCTGAATTTAGGCCTGAAACCCTGTTAAATTCCTATAGTTCTAGCATGGTTAACTCTTTAGTATGAGTGGATTAACTGTGACTTAGTTAAATCTGGGCTCTGCATCAACTGGGCTCTGCATCAACTCTGCATTATTTTAGTGAAAGTAAAATTAAGGGCTAATGACAGCAACCATTATTTAACTTGCTCAAGTTTTTGAGCAATTAAACTTCCTGCTTACATGGAAGAAAAAATTTAAAAGTTTAATTCCAGTGCTTTTCACTGCATGAAGTTAGATGAAGGAAATAAATGTTTCTTCTGATTTCTTGTAGATAAAACTTTTGATTTATTCTACATCATTCCCATGGTGTCTCAGAAGACACAAAAGTTATATGGTGAAAATAGACCCTATGCCTGTTAAAATAGCATGTGAACTGACAGAAATAAACTTTGTAAGACATGCAAGAGTCATTATTATTTTTACTTTTTTTTTTACTTTCTTTTTGGAAAGAAATTAAAGAAATTATTGTTCATATCACCAAGTCTGACTTTAGCAGAAACTTCTTTTCATGATGTGTCACTCACTGGTATCTGAAACGAACTAAATGAATGAGAAAGTTGAAGGTAAATGAAGACTGTAATGATAACAGGCTCATAAAATAAAAATGTAAGAAAGGGAAGGGAAGGGAAGGGAAGGGAAGGGAAGGGAAGGGAAGGGAAGGGAAGGGAAGGGAAGGGAAGGGAAGTATTAGAAGATCAGTCCTACAAACACGTTGAGTTGCCTACCTTGTATTCACTCCCAAAAGAGTCCAGGACCTAAATGAGGTTGTGTATCTCTGTTGAAGCACCTGGAGAAATGGCTGGTGGGGCTGTTCAGGTCCTGGTGGAGCACCCTGAGTGGTCTGCTCTGTTCTCGTTACAGCCATGGGCAGTCCCATAACTGTCCTGTTTGGCTCTGAAAGTTCTGTTAAAATAAGATTAAAACTATCAGATCAAGTAGTCAAAAGATGACTGGCAGACCTTCTTGCGAAACTTGGCATGTACCTCTGAAGTTCGGAATATTTGTTTCTGCTGTTGCAGCTTCTATTGCCACCTCTGACTCACTTAATTGGGTCACTGACACAAAGCAGAAAAAAAAAAAACAAGCTGATTCCCATGGTATCTTTCTAATTAACCCTTTTTATGGGAAAATACCTCATATCAAACATTTTTTAGATGGATATTCTAAGAAGGCATATTTAGCTAGSTATTTGATTAAGGAAAACTCCATTAAATATTTAGTTAGAAAGCAGATTTATTAAACCTGCAGCCTGTGTACTTCTTTGGATAAAAGAAGAAAAAACAAAGTAGCAACTTTTTTTTGTAAAAAAAAGTAGATTATTTTTCTCTGACCATCACCAATGTTGTAACCACTGTTTCCAAAAGTACCCTCTCTCTATCTTCTCCCATTTCCTAACTGCACTTTTTTGCCAGTTCCATCAATAATGCATCTCARCAAAAGGGCCACTGTAAAGAGTCCAATATTGCAAAGGGAACATTTCTTGCTGAAGGCATAGCTTGTGTGTTGTGAGATGTTAGAAGAAAATGAGCAACCAGCTGGTACTTCCATACACCGTGTTTATCATTTTTGTTTTTCTAGTTATCTGATCAATTCTTGAGCCACTAGTTCTAGAACTAAGTATCCTATTTCTCTGGTTGTTCTCCTTAGTTTAAATTCAGACATGCCGTGCAATTACATTTCTTGGATTTTGGGTTCTTTCACCATCAAATCCTTGGCATTAGTGAAAACTGCATGGCTATCCAGAAAGAAATAAATAATTCAAAACAGTTTCATTAGCCCATGCTCTATTACGCAGTGATGAAAGAAAAGGTTACATTTCCTACAAGGGCCTWGAATATATAATCCCTGTTTTATTAGAGACAAACTCCAATTAACAGTGGAACAGATTATCAGAAGTTCAACAAAAATGAATTCTCCAACTCCTGATCTCTGCAGGCACTGATAATTATATGTGTTCAGATTTGGTTTGGTTCTTACTTCCCCACGGATTTCCATTTTAGTTTGAAGGTGAGTTGATGAGCAGAAAAAAAAAGTAACAAATAATATCCTTTTAGCCACTGTCTAGACGCCACTGATAACCTCAGGAAACACTTGAAGGTTAGTCCCTTGCCCCTTAGTTATCTAAGCATCCCACACAGCTAAGATTGTACAAAGACACTGTGCTACTGATGGGAGTTCTACAGCCAATGACCTACTATGATCTTTAGAAATGTTTAAATGAAAATCCTAAGAAGCAGAAGGTCTTCTATATTCTTTATAGAACAAGAAATGGCAGGGGAAAACACATATTTGTACCTGAGGTAAACCTGTGGTATTTTGGAAACTTGGTTCAGCTCTCTGCTCTCTCTATTCTGGAAGCTTAAACCCAGGAGGTTTCCAGCCTCCATAAAGCATGGTCTAATTTTTCAGGTATTTGCAACAATAATTTCCTAATCATTTAAATTATTTTTGTCTCACTAAAAGTATATAAATAGTGACCAGAGTGAACACACACCTGGATATGACTTGTGCATGTAGGTGATACAGTCTTCCTTAATTTTAGGCAGGGATTCATGACTGAGTGTCTGAAGCAGCAAGCTCCTAAGCTCCTCTGGGGCTTGTAATTCTGCATTCTTATTTTTTTAAATCCTAGATATCTTCAGAGATTTTTTAGGATCAGTTCCACAAGCTTCTAATTCCCTCCTTGGGCAAGTGCCTGGAGAGGAAAATACACTGGGTTCAACACCCTTACATGTTGTTATCTCAGTGTTGCAAGTCTTAAGTACTTTAAAGATTTAGCCCTTAATCTCTCGTCCATTCATTTCCCACAGACATAATCATGTTAATACTTCAAAGCCACATCGTGTTCTGAGGAACAATACATTCTCCAGTACTTATGAAGTACTGTGATAATGGAGATAAAAGTGGACAGATGGGTAGATAGAGGAGCATGTATTGTATAGCAATCTACATCAGTAGCATGGGGCACCGTGTATATGTTAAAAAACACTTAAATTTATTTGAGGGCAAAAGAGGTTATAACCTGTCTATTCAAAATTTTAGCACATCTTCTTAACAGTGCTATTGCAAAGAATCCAGTTTCATACTTGATTAGGTCAAGTTGACATGGTTTCTGGAAATCAAAAAAAAAAAAAGTATATATACAGATCAGCTACAATAAAAGATACTTAGGAAACTCTCAGAAGTTAGACTGACAAAAACAGCAGTGTAATGCTTGAAATCACAAAAGTGGGTTGTGAGGCATGACTTTTCTCATGACTAAAAACTTCAGCTAGGAATTTGAAAAGCTTAAAATAACACTACAGGAAAATTGACGTTGTTTGCTCTTTTAATAAGTGAAAAAAAAATGTTAAGCATGGATTTCTGTGGGTGGGTAGGSCTCAGAAACAATATAATGTTCCTTATACAACACCTTACAGCTCACTGATATACATCCTTACTTTTAAAYACTGATGTAAGGTTCAAAAATTTAAGCTGCAATCTAAGATTTATTTGGGTAAAGACAGACATTACATAGTTTGTGCCTTACAGAGATGAAGCTATCAACTGAACATTCAACGGGGTGACTTAATTCTTGACATGAGAGCCACATGCAACCAAGCAAAAATAATCAACTGGTACTGGTTTTGGTATCAAGGTCAAGCCTGAGCAAATTCTAAACAATCTGTGGWAGTAGGTATGGCACTGGTTTTGTTCCTTGCCTCTCAAGGAGTGCTTTACAGGATCTCAGTGGAAATACAGATGAGCAATTTGTTCTGCAGACAGATTTGGCCCAGGGCACGACATTATAATCCTCCATGTCAGTGGGTGGGGAGAGGAAGGTCCAAACTTTGCATCTGAAATCTGCAGTGGGAGTAAGACTCGAATGGGTTACCTAGTCTTTCTTGTATACTTCTTTATTTTATTTCATGCTTCTAAGGAAATCTAGGCAAAGTAGGCAACAGTCTCTCATAGGTCTCACCCAATGGCTTAAATGGTTTTAAGCAAACAATGGCTTAAATGGTTTTAAGCAAACAAACAAACTGACAAAAAAAATGCTGCATGACTAGTGAAGTATAGTAGAACAAATAGGAGACCGGCCGAGCAAATTAGGAGCTGAAGAATAAGATGTGTCTTTAATCATCTATTCTGGAAAAGTATCTTGATCTGAGATTGTACTGAGATGTTWAAAGTACTTCTGATGCTTTTGAAACAATCTGAATTGAAGAGGTTAAAAAAAATATATAAGTAGTTTTATAATTTCTGTACAGTAAACAGTCAGGCAAAGATGAAACAGAGCATGACTGAATAGGTCACCTGTAACTTGGTGTGATAAATCATGTCCTGTTAACTTTTATTGAACAATGACTGCCTCCATAGCATTATTGAAGAAAAGTAAGATTGAGTATAAATGAGGATAATTTGGCTTCTTCATAGTTTCACTGCTGCATTTTTAGGAGTCTATAATCCACGTCATTCTGCCTTGATATGGATGTAGGAGATAAGCATTTTTAAGATTAAATGCTTGCTTGCTGGCCAACATGCCACAGAAATGCAAAGCAACAATTAAAAATGATCTTGGACAACTATCATTCATTACTCATTGTGTTATTGGGTTTGACTACTGTAAATTATTGCTGGGCAATAATTCTGAAGTTATTGCGGAGTGAACAAACTGTGTAGCCTGTGGGCACTTCAGAGAGCTCATCCTCTGACAGGATGATGCAGAGAGACACAGTGAGACAGCAAAATCAAGATGACAGTAAGCATGTGCATTTTAAGGTCAGTGACATTTTAAGAGCTACAAATCTAGTTTTGTTTCCCCATTGTCCTTCTTATGTCTCATGTGATGATTTGAAGCATTTTTCTTAGACTTCAAATCATCTCTACAGCTTGCAGCAAACAGTAACATTCCTCTGGAAGCAAAAAGAAGAATGTCTCCTACAYACTGAAATTCACTGAAAATTTATTATCACACCCTTGTTTATTAAACACCCCTGTTTTGTCCATATGTGCAGCCAGCCATTTCCTTGGCTGGTTTGTGTCACGGATAGTTCTGTGAAACTACAAGAGCCACCCTTGTGTACACAGGTGGGAAAGAGCACAGACCAGTATTCGTTTAAGCAATACTTGAAGTATGGTCTTCAGCCCTTAAAGTGCTGGCAGAATTGCTTTGATTAATATCTCTTTTACACAAGATGTCTTTGAGGAGTGCTACCTCAGTGGCATAATCTCCTGCTTATGGCAAGTTACCTGGGTGAGCTGAATTCTTCAAACAGGCCATTGATTGTAAGTTCAAGCTAATAGTCAGAGATCTAGATGAATAAATGGAAAGTTTCACAGGTTACTCAATTGAGAGGGCTGCATTTTTGCAGAGTCCCTGATGTTTAACTCACCATATCCATGTCACATGGCTCACTAGGCAAAAACAATAATATAGTTCCACTGGCAAACCTGTCACATAAGCAAGACCAGACTACTTGTTTGAGTGAGGGCAAGTCATTTTACAGTGACTGGACAAAGCATTTTGCTATGTTTGTTTGATTCCTTGAACAGAAATTCTTAAGGGCCCTTCTGCTTTGGGCTCAGTATTTCAAGTTTCCTGAATTTTAAAGAGTTACTTTGTAGGCTAAACTAGTCAGTGGTCTAGGACTGAACAACTTGTCTGCTCATCAATGTATTTTTAATGACATAACCCCCAGTAGATGTTGAAGCTGGCAATACAGCTACACTTCCTCTGTGGGAGATGGAACTAATTTATTTTCCAAAGAAGCCTGGAGGCATGAAACATGGCACATGGGGGATWGAGAAAGAGGCTTGGGGTGAAACAGCTGCCAGGGACTGCTTATATCAAACGCATAAGAGAGGTGTTTTCCCTCTTGTCCTTCATAACAGGAGTTTTTCAGAGTCCAGCATGAGGATATTGGATTTGCAGCCCATCATCAGTGGTTTGAGGCTCTTTTCACTCTGCGTACATGGCCCTAACTCCTGCCATGGAGGTCATTGGTGTGAATATCTATGGATATCCATGGTCCATGGATATTCACACCAGTAGCCATGCCAGTGCAGGTGACCCAATCCCAGCTGTGCTTCCGAGACCTGCAGTTCTACCTCCCTGCTGAAGAGCAGTCCCATTGGAGACTGGGCACCAAAAGGGGACCAGGGCACTGATATCCATAAAAATAACCCTGCAGAAAGGTGGAAGAGAGAAAGTGAAGCATCATTTGAAAGCAGATGAGCTGTTTGGATCACTGCATGGCACAACCAAGTTCAGCAAAAGACCGCATGATATTTAGGAACTGGGGACTCAGTCACAACTATATATGAGAAAGACATTTTGGGTTTGGGATTGCTTCTGTGGCTTGGATTGTCCAAGTGTGACAAGACACAGCTGGGGAAGGTAGCAGCTAGGATAACCAGAAATCCATTTTAGCCATTTTTAAGTCCTGATTCTTGTCTTTTTTTTAGTAACAAATTATTTCTGCTAACTTTAGCTACTTTCAAGTTCTTAATGCTCCCAGACATATTTTTAAGAAGTACAAGGCCTGTAGACAGAGACAATATTTTTAATTAAACCAGCTGCCACAGTCAGTAGAAGCAGATAGGCTTTCACCCAGAACCTCTGTCAGGTCTGGAACAGACGAGGTGACTTTCAAGCCCAGTACCATTTGGGAACAGTCATTCTGGCTTTAGATTAATTATGCTAATTCTCTGAGCGTCAGTGCAGACATTTTGATTACCTGAGATATAATGGTTGAAGGTGAAAGTTTGTTGTCTTTATTCATCTCCTTGACAGAGAAGCARAGAAAAAAAATAATAAAAGCTAGCAGTACCCTAAAAGAGTTTTACAAGGTGCCTCCCAGCCCACGGCTGCATTTTGCACCTCCTGTTTGCCACGTTTCTCCTTCTTTAACGTTTTGCCAGTCTTTTTTAAGAGTAAACTRAATCACCAAAACAGTTGAATTTTTTGTTTGTTGTAGTCAGCTACAGTACAGTAAAAGTAGAACTCAGGTGTACTTCTATATAATATAATGATACAACAAATATCACAATTGTCCCAAATTAGATATTCTGAAGGGAAATAAGATACCAGGGAAAGAAAAGACTGTGATGGCAAGGCCAAGGACAACATAAGTCTCYTTATAAAATGCCATAGGAACAAAGGAAATCCTAATACTACTGATTGTCAGATGAAAACACTGTTGCTTACTGAAGGAGATATCAGTTAATGACAGTGAAATTAGCATTAAACTGATGAGTGGCTTATGTCTTTTTTTTTCTTTTTTTTTTTTTTGTTTCTATCATTCCAAATGGGAGATTAATCCAGATGTTCACTGACCTTATGAATGGAAATATTCCCTTGATTTGAAGTTTAAAGTTACTTTTCACTAATTTGTGTTTATGCTTTCTTGTGTCAATACTACCATTTAGCTTAGGAATTTTTCGTATTCCCTCAGCCTTTGCTTAATTGCATTAAATAAATGAATCTTTTGTAGCCTTCTGACCCAAGGAAGATTCACCTTTCCCTAGATGAGCTTTTGTTTTCAGCAGTAATCAAAACTCATTTTTCATCCCAGACAACAACAGTGCCTGATACACTCACACATGGATGTCAATTCATAGTGAAAAAACACTTGAAACCCTCAAGAATCATGTTTGTTTTCTGTGCTATCATGGCACATTAGAGGGTTTGTGAAAATTTGACTCAGTAAAGCCAAACCCCTCCTCTTCCAAGCAGCGAGCTTCTAGTTTCCAACAAGTGTATTTGTGGACCAGGCCTTTGCATGTACATCTTTGCATTTTTTTTGTTAGTAAATTTCTTTCCTGTCTTCAAGGTATGGCTTAATATATTTATCCTACTGAATTTCGGCGATCATTTGGGGACATTAATGTAAAAAGTAGCAATTACTGAAGAAAAAAAAATCTAAAAYAACTCCTTCAAGTATTTCACTTTTAATCCCACTTAAGCATTTCGTTTCTGCTTGTCCATTTCTTCCCAGCCCATGATCATTCCCACTTTAGTGAGTCTCTGTTCATTTTACAGTTGGTGACCTGATATCCATCTTTTTTAGATTAAAAGCTGTTTGTGTGGCACTGTATCATTTAGCCTCCTGATAACATCATCAAGAGAATACAACGTTTGTCTTGTTTACTTTTGTTTTCAAAGATATTTCCTTTGAACTACTGACTGAAATAAAAAAAAAAAATCTTAAAGCGAAAGCTAGTTAAAATTTTCCTATTTCAACCAATTTTATTTAAGTCACTGTGAAATTGTAATTCTTGCAATTTAGAAACAAAATCTGCACAAAATCCTCCAGAGCAGGACTTACTCGTGAATTTTTGGACAAATACAAAAGAAATGTATTGTATTATCTAATTTAGGGCATAAATCCTCTCTAGTCCCATGCACTACAATAAATCAATCCACATCATTTAATTAAATGAAAGAGTGCAATATTGAAAAAAAAATCTTAAAAGAAAATTATTGCAATCGTCCCCATCTCTGACAACTCTGATATGTATTAATCTACAAAATTATTTATTCAGTAATAGTTAACAGAAAATTATTTATGGAGGAATACTTTATTAGTACACTACACTCTGGCTGGTTGACTTACCTTACTATTGCAGAACTTTTAAAACACCTACTTGAAAGTTACTGCACTAAGAGAACAGGTACCTGTCAGCTTTGATGTTTTTCTTTTCTCTTTTTTTTTTTTTTTAATTTATCATGAAACTGCTCCCGTTCCCATATTTCCTGAATTTCTTTTTCAAGCTTTAGCGTTGGCAGCCCAAGCCCTAAATCAAACCTCTGTAACTAGCATTAGAAAAAGTTCAGAAACACACTACGCTTGGCAGGAAGCATTGGAAATTTGGGCTTTGTGGGGGTGCTGTTCAGGCAGTAATTGTGTCCTGTATAAGAACATAATGCAGAATGTAATGTAGACCATCTTTGTCATTCAGGAGAGCATCACAGTGGGTGTGGAGCAGGGAGACAGGTCCACTGTTTAAGACTACCCCAGGAACATGAGGAAGGCAACCTTGCACAGACCACAACTTGGAAAAGGCTCCTTGCACTTGGTTTTGTTCCTACTCCCTCATACCCACACAGTGCTGGCTGTGGTCTCAAACTATTTCTCTGCATCACTTTTCTGTTTCCCACATCTGCTATGCTGAAATTACAATGTGGGTAGGCTTGACTCTCATAATAACCACCGTGTCCCTAGTGTGCCTATGAAATGGTTCTCTAAGCCTAGAATCTTCAACTACAGATGCACATGGTCTCTTTTATTAGGCAATAAAATATTTTTTTCTTTTAGGAAAATGCATACCCAGGTTTATTCAAGTGACCAAAGCACTCAGTACATTTCAGAAGGAAACTGTGGAACACAGTGACCTGAAAAGCTTTGTGTTGGTAACCAGTAGATCCTCATGGCAAAACATCAGACAGAGTGGGTGTTGTTTTTTTTCTCTGTATTGTTAATAACATTATATTTCACAGTTCATCTCCTAAAACAATACCAGAAAGACAAAATGATGAGTATTACTAAGGTCCTAGCAATTTTAAACTGACATCCAATTGCTATTTTTGTTAGAATGTGTACTATTAATCTTCTTTCATCTTTTTTTTTTTTTTTTCTTTTTTGAAGGTGCATTCAAATCATGCCCATCTGAACAGTGTTTGTCTTAAGGCTAAGGAAATCTCTGAGCAATGATCTATGCATAATGGCATAATTCTTCAGAGGCTCTGTCCTCTCTTACCACCTGATCTCCACCAGAAAAGCAAGCCACTGGGAGCAGCAATTTCCCTTCAACTGATCCCAGTTGTGTAGATTATTCTGCCATCTTTTGGGGACATAACTGAAATCACCCATTGCCATAKTCCCCATATGATCAAGGCAGGCAGAAATAGAGCTTTGAGGTCTTATCAATATTATTTTGGTGAATGGCAAAGAGCTTGCCAGGAAGGTTTCTTATCCTCTGCAWCTCTTGTGCAGCTGTGTTGTCTATACCACACTGTAACCCTGAAACATTAATCTGTTGCTTTATAGAGGATGTTCAGGAAGTGAAATTGGCAAGGAGTAAATGTCAGATGAATTTACCCTACCTGCTTATTGAAACAAGGTCAGAGAAGGATGAGAAAGCAATTAATTTATATGGTCTGGGGAAACTGAACTGTCACTATAATTCATTGTTTTAATGTACTGTTTTTAATTATACACCTATAAACACCTGCACTTTGAAAGCAAAATGGTTGTAAATGTAAAGTCAAGACTTCCAAGGAGTCAATTATCTCAATTTATTACAAATAGAGCAAAGCACATGCATTTTGACAGAATATCAACTGTTTGTATATAGAAAAGACCTATATCTATTATCTTTTTTCTTTCTCTTTCCAAGTCTAATAAGCTATTAAAAAACCATAATATTGAAAATTATCTTTTGATTTTGAAACCTACTATCTTTTAAACATATATTGCTTGGCATATTACTACTAGATTTTAATTATACTTTGGAAAAAACATATCAATTCTGTGTTGTGAATTCAGTCTCATTAGTTTGTGCAGCCCACACATGACTTTTTATCATACTATTATGAGTCAGAACCTACTTTACTATAAGCTGGGCCAATGAGAGCTGCAACTTTAGAGAGATAAGACCTCTTACTAAGTTATCTTCTCTATGTTCCTAGAGATCTCCAGATACCTGCAGTTCAGCTAATTGCAGAGGAGAGAGGTGTCACCCACATGCTTCGTGGGCTAAGGAGAGTTTTCAAGATTGCCATTTGCTGAAGGCAGATGTTTCAAAAATGTAGGTCACAGAAGTAGAATAGATGTCTCCACCTCTGCATCCCTCCAAGATGGCATCGAAACAATAAGTCTGAGGAACACTGAGAAAGGGAATTTTGTCTGAGGTCACTGCCCCAGTAAAGTTTTGACTGCCTTTAAAGGATGAACAGATGAAATAGAGAAGAGAGCAGAATATGCTGTGGAAAAAGAGAGGAAAAATGTAGCAGATATACTCATGGAGTTTTCAGGCTTCTATTCTGCCAAAAAAGAGATGAACATCCTGGTGTGCTGATTCTGCAAGTGCTGAAGAGAAACATTGTCCAGACRTAGTCAGAGAGTCTGCAAGTCAGACGTATTTGATTTTTTTCTTATCACAACAAAATATACGTCCAGAGGTGCAGCGACTTGGTCTCTCTCAGGCAGTGAGACCGGACTGTACACTGTATTTGTGTTCTACAACACAAAAGTGGGTGAATAGGAAATAGATGACTTATTTTATCTGTGCTACAGACAATCCTAAGATAGTCACCAAGAATTCTCAGCTGGCCCTGTGCCTGTCAAGTAACAGTGGGTATGGAGTAAACAACATCTTTTGCTACARTAAAGACTCCATACCATTCTTGACCCATTGACACTCAGCTGCCGCACCTGGAACTCAGGATAACAGCTCTTTCTCTTTAAAAGGTCAACTATCAAGTGTAATCTTAGTTGCTCACTTTATGCTGAAGTGAATGTTGAAGACTTTCATGGACTGAGATGGATAAGTCAGAAATGGTAGAACTGAAGGGTGATAGGGCACTCCAAGGACATAAGATATGTCTGGGACACTGAAGTTATCTTGCAGATTTACTGTTCTGACCCCAAAGGAGCAATCATGCCACTTAGGCACCACAGTTTGTTCAAGTCAGTTTATAGAGGAGACTGTCCTAGACTGACTTGTCCACTCTATGTGATGTGTAGCATTCTGGGAGGGTCGGTTGAGAGAAGAACAATATAGGAAATATAACCAGTATCTGTGCATCAATGGGAAGAGGACAATGGGATCATTGTGATGTGCATCAATGGGATTCTCATTCTCTGTTAAGTTTATCTCTGTCTTTTCTTTGCTCTAATGGTATTCTTGTACACTTTCTGTGGTCCTGTTCAACATGACATGGCAGACATCAAAGACCTGTTTTGAGTGTGTGGATAGGTGCAGGTTTGAGCAGAAAGCAGGAACAGATGAATATCTGAACTTCTTAGCTCAGGTAGAGGCAGCACCAAGGCTCTGACCATCAAAGTGCACTGGCGATGACCAGTATCTCTCCCAGTCTCCAAAAGTTGGTATAGAGGTARATCTAGATAGTCTTTCCAGTGTTCCTGATTGCCCACACTGTCACAACGAGCCCCACATGTTGGACAAGGAACATGTCAGAGGGGAGCCAGGAGAGTTGTTAAAGATATGATAGTTCTGCAGAGGTATCCACTGGGTATCTGGTGGGAGTGAAGTACATGCTGGCTCTGCGTATGGCTCCAGACATAGCCCTTAAAAAATGTCTGTCTGATCCATGTTCTTTTTTAGTGTAAATGGCTTTTCTCCTACCAGGCACAGTGTTGATGTGGAGGCACTGACAACTTAATGTCCAGGCTGTGCTGCAGGATTTCTGAAGAGGTAGGTTAAGCTTGGAAATACAGCAGTATATATCAGAGAAGCTCTTAAAAGTAATTGGAGGACAAGAGATTGACAAAGTGAGCTGGATTATTAACCTGGTGTGTTTTTAAGTCGATCCTGTGTATAACTCAATCTTTCCTCAAGTTTCCTAAAGTTTAAATACTATTTCATTGTAGTGTAAAATGAAATGTGCAGGTTTAGGCTTTCAGTTTAAATTAATAATATTTGCAGCACTTAAGTAACTGTGATTKTGTAAACTGTGAATTTAGCCGTGATAACTGTCTACATAAAGCTGCATGCTAAAACTTTTTGTTTGATAAATCATGCATTAGGCATTGATGTTCATAAGCAAAGATGAAATTTGGCTGCTTGTATTTTTATTGAAAGTCTATTTATASCAAAGTCTATTTAGACTCTATCATAAACTAAAGTCTGTATCTATACTAAGTCTACTTATACTAAAAGTTACAATTCACCACTAACTCATATTAGCATTCTGAATGCTAAAGTAAATCTCAATCTTATAAGYCCTCCAATGTAAAAATATCCTTAGATACTGGGGAATTTGAGCATAGATAGGCTTAACATGGCTGGACACACCGCGAGGAGTTCTCTTTTCCATTATGAAAACAGTTATAAACAGAATACTATGTAACAAATGAAGTGATGCTTAAGTGTCCTTATATTCTGAATCCATTTAAAAAAAATCTACTTGTGTAGTTTTCTACATTTTCCGTCCTTTTCAACCTGTTGACTTATAATGAAATCTCTCAAATTTATTTAATTAAATCTGTGYCCTTTAAACATGTAGCATTACTTCATAGGAGAAACTATTAGTATATTTTACTATTACTATTGTTAAAATTTATTATAACAGTACTTTGTTCTTTCCTGCAGATGATGGTTATCAGGCATGCAGAAGGATTGAATCTGTTCCTTTACAAACACAAAAAGTGCACTTCTGATTTTGGACGGGGAAAGGCGCATATGGTTCACTGTCAGAGGTCACACAGCGGTTAGTTATATTTAAGCCATCTTTAACCAAATACAGAATAGTAGTAAGGAAACTATGTTACCTTTACTATGTTAATAGTAAAGAAAAATGTTACCACTACAAGGTTGTGTTTGAGACAAAGAATGTKTCACCAGCATCCTCATTCCCTGTAATAACAAGCAATTTGCTGGACAGAACTATCAGATTTCCCTAAAAAGTGAGTCACATTGATGCTGCAGGGAGAGAGAACTGAAATACAGTTGTTTTTTTTGGGGGGGTAGGGGGGGGGGTGCTAATCTTCTGGCTAAAACAGAAAAAAAAATCCCAAATCTGGTAACCATACTAAGTCAGAGCATTTTAGTGGGATACCTACCTTATGCATAAGAGATGTTAATGTTTTTACACTACACTATCCATCCTTTCTCTAGCTATGACAAGTCTATCTCCAGTTCTGCACAGAGGAAGATGAGAACATAGCAAAGGAGAAAGAAAATTTCTTTACTTTTGTATCAAAGAGAAGAAAATTCCATTCTAATCCTTACAGGTGAATGGGGAAAAGCCCTTGAAAATAAAGCTAATATTATATAAATAAGGTCTAAACAAATAACTATCTATTTTTTTTTAAATCCCCTTAGAAATGCTGACAGTCCTTGATGAAGAAAAGAAAAAAAAATGGACTTTCATCAGACAATTGTTTTCATCCATATGCAACTGCAGCTTTTTGTTATCATCCTGATAACAGATTTGTGGACCTGATGACCTTTACGGAATTTAAATATGATTTGCAAACCACACAGTCACAGAATGGTTGGAAGGAATCTRTGGAGATCATCTGGTCCAAAAACCCTGCTCAAGAACAGTCTCCTAGAAYGCATTGCCCAGCACCCTGCACAGGCAACTTCTGAATATTTGCAGGGATGRACACTCCACAGCCTCTCTGAACAACCTGCTTCAGGGCTCTGTCCCCCACTCAGTAAAGATTTTTTCATATATAACTTCCTGTGTTTTGCTGTGAGCCCGTTGCCCTTTGTCCTGTGGCTGAGCTTCACTRAAAATAGTCTGGCCATCCTCTTGACACCCTCTTCACTTCTCCAGGCTGAATAGGTCCAGCTCTTTCAGCTTTTCCTCATAGGAGTGCTGCGCCTGTCCCTTCATCTACTCAGTAGTCCTTTACTAGATTTGCTGCAGTAGCATCATCTCATACAGTGTCATCTTGCCTTTGTTGAACTTTGTGAAGTTCCTTTTAGTCCATCTCACCAACCTGTCCAGGTCCCTCTGAATAGCAGCATAGCCCACTGCCRTATCATCCCAGCTTAGTATCATCAGCAAACTTGCTGAGAGTGCACTCCGTCCCTTCATCCAGGTCATTGACAAATAAACGGAGCAGAATTTGACCCAGTACTGACCCCTGGGAGACACCGCTAGCTACAGACCTCCATCTGTATGCCACTGCTCACAACCCTCTGAGCTTACCATTCAACAAATTTTCAATCCACCTGACTGTGTACTCATCTAACCCATGTTTCCTCACCGTATCTATGAAAAAATGATGGATGACAGCATCAAAAGCTTTGCTGTAATCAAGACAGGCTACATCCACTGCTCTCCTTGTATCTACTCTGCTAGTCATACCAGCAAAGGCTCTTGGGTTGATTAAGTACGATTTCCCCATAGTGAAACTATGCTGACTATTCCTGTGATCACCTTCTTAACCTTCACATGCTCACAGATGATATCCAGGATGAGCTGCTCCATCACCTTTCCAGGGATAGAGGTGAGGCTGACTAGCTTGTAGTTTTTCAAGTCCTCATCCTTTTTCTTTTTGAAGACTGGAGTGACATTTCCTTTCTTCTAGTGTTCAGGTATCTCTGCAATTCTCAATGGCCATTCAAAGACTGTTCAGTACATGTGTGCATGTAGTTAACTCTACCCATAAAATGATATTGATGAACAATCTACCTGACCTGTGAATATTTTACATGCAGTTGTGAAAGATTTTAAATGACCCTTTTTAAGACAGAAATAACATTCAAAATACTTCAAATAAAAATATTTTTTTCTCTATTTCCAGATCAGTAAGTAAGTAACATTTTCTCCAACAAAGGACAAAAAATCTATTCCTCACTTACCTTAGCTATATTTTTCAGCATCATTTGATAATGTGTGGAAAACCTTTTAATATTATCTTACTAACAGTTAAAGCATAGTCATCCTTTTTCTTCTTACTCTGTTCAGCAAAGACCTTTGAAATCACTTTGCCTTAGTTGATGTGCACACTATTTTGCAGTCTCATAAATTAGCAAATCAGTGAGTCACTTCTCCCCCGATAATCCTTGAATTCAGATATAACTTGTAATCCAAGATAATTCAGCTGTATCATTTCTGAATGGGGAAAYAGCAAATCAAAACAGTGACATCACTGTCACATGAAATATAAAATGATTCTACTTTAATATATCTTAATGATTCTGCTTTAATATAGCTTGTATATATTAGTGATTGTACCAAAGATTTTAATATTAGAATTAAGTCTTGCTAACTGCCATCACTCTCAGTGTCCAGGGCTTTTAATAAAGACTTGGAGTTATTTTTTTACTCAGAGTATTTGAATAGGGACAATATGATGCAACACATCATTCTATACCCTCTTCATTTTGAAAAGAATTTCTTTGTAGTAACAAAGAGGAACAAATGCATCTGGAATTCAAATGCTGAAGGATTTCCTTGACATTTGTGCCTTATCATTTTTAGTTTTCTGAACTTAGCGGTATCCAGGAATTCTAGTACATCCCAAGAAAGAAAGATCAGCTTTTAGAAATTCACTCCTACATGCAAAAGAATAAAACTGACACACAAAAACAGAGTGMTTTTTCATTTTTAATTATACCCACTACTATTTATCATTCTACATTATTAATGCTATTCAGCTGAAGCTCAAAGGCCTTTACTGATATTCTTAAAGTTACTACGTAGCGGGATCTACTACAGACAGACAAATCTCCAAAGAGAGGAAATAGAATGGCTGTAGGATGAAATTATCCTTTGAGTATTTGTCCTTAGCTTGAAGGAAAACTGTTTTCATGGATGACTTCATTGAGAAGAGTATTTCCAAAATTTTGTTTGGGTTTCTTTTTAACAAAAAAATTATGTACAAAATAAAAGTCAATCCTGGACTTCAGTCTGACAATCAAAAAGATATCTAGCAGCCTAAACCTTGCCAGAAGTCCTCGGTACCAATAACAATGGCCTACAAACAGGGTAGAATTCCACTCTGTACTGTAAAAATCATAATAAAGAATTAAACCAACAGATATTTTATGAGCAAATATTATATAATGTGAAGAATTCAGGAGGGCTTTTATAGAGTGAAGTCAGATTTCACAAACTTATAAGGCTGTGTATCAGATGGTTAGATGARTATGAATATCTGGCTGATATTACATACTTGGATATCCAAAGTGGTTTTGAAGTGCTTTAATAAAAGTCTCTTTAACAACTTTGCTGTTGTGGCACTGAAAGAATGATCCTCTTGAGAATTAAACACTGATAAAAATAATCAAAATATTTGGAGCATATGAACAAATAGAATAGCATAGCATAGCATAGCATAGCATAGCATAGCATAGCATAGCATAGCATAGCATAGCATAGCATAGAATAAAGGTAGCTGTAKTAGTCAAGCATTGAACAGGCTGCCCAAGAAAGTGGTAGAATCATCCCCCCTGGCAGTGTTCGAGAAGCATGTAGATGAACATCTTAGGGATATGGTTTAACAGGCATGATGTTGAAGAGCATAGAGTTGGACTCCATGATCTTGAAGGTCTTTTCCAACCATGATTCTATGACAGTGAAGAGGCAGAGGCATCTAAGTGGAAAACTGTGCTGTTCAACACCGTCATGAATGATCAGGAAAAGAGGATGAAAACTGAGATGAAAAAGCTTATGGAAGTTAGAAAGCTTGGAATAGCCAAAACGAAAGCCAGCCACGGTGCTGAAGAAAGTCTTTCAAATGATGAATTAGTAGGCAATAAACACACAGATGAAACAGGTACAAAAATTGTGCACACAGTGAAACACCAACAGCAATGCATAGTGATAGTTTCCAGACAACAGGGGAATCCCAAAGGAAATAGATCATCATATTATAGCAAATATTTGCTCAATAGCAGACGAAAACATAGTAGTTGCTAGCAGTTATCTGGAAATAATTACGCAATGAAGCAGATAGCACCGTTATGCAACTTTCTAAATAGTGACTGTGCTAAAAGGCATTGTGGCTCAAATGTGAGATAATATATCTAAAAACTAAACACACAAGTTATACTTAAAAGTTTTAAAGACTTGATTTTGGAAAGCAACAATTTATGGAAAGGCTGTGTCCAGTGTTAATGAAGATGTGAATTAGATTGAAAGGATTTACAGCAGGGCTATACTCTCCTGGGGATTATCTTCCACAGTTGCACAATATATATTTTCTAATCCAGGATGTGTTTTCAGCAAATTAATTTTAGAAGAATAAATTCTGACTTTACCACTTCCTCATTTTCCTTCTTGACACATTAAAGAAAAGTTGTTCAAACTGAAGAGTCCGATGTTCAAATTTCAAAAAACATGCAAAATATGTGAGTGAGTTCAGAGGAGGCCCATTAAACTAATGAAGGATTAAGAGCATAATTTTATTTAGCATTTTGAAAACTAGGTTGAGAACTGTCTTCAATTCCATTCTGTAAGTATTTTCCCATAGGTCATAGAGAATTTTTTAAGTTTATTAATAAAGACATGACAAAATACAGCAAGGGGGAGGCAAGAGAATTTAGCCTTGAAAAGTGAAATAAGAAGAGGATTATGGATTTGATACACTTAGACTTTTAAACAAGATCAGATTTTTGTAGAAGATCCTCTTCTTGGAGAATGGCTGCATCCAATGTACATGCATGTGACTGCATGTGCAGATTAGCTGAGGTGAAAAATTATTTATTAAACTTTTTGTTAAAAATGTGATTGCTGAACCTTGCTCACCAATTAGGTTTATACTAATTGCTAGTTTGGGGGGCTGGGAAAATTTCTTCCTCGGATCTCAGATATTTGATACTTTTGCTGAATGCTTCATCTGTGATGTCCAAAGCACAATTACTGCTGTTTTAAGGAAATCCAGATTAGAAGCACCCTACGTACTCTTTCCATCTACTAGTGTTACAATTGACTATCATAAGGATTGCAGTCTTAATTTAAGTCTTCACAAAAAAAAAAAATRGCGTATGAAACTTACTGACTTACAGTAATATAGGTCAGACTAGAACATGTGGTAGTCCTTCCTTCCCTTAAGCTGTCACTAACCACACTAACCACACTAACCTGTGGTTAGTGAACTGTGGTTAGTGAAACATTCCTGTGTAATGGGTTGTACCAGACAGATGTAAGAAGGCAAGAACTGGCTTATGCAATGTTTCTGTATGTTTCAATGTTTCAATTCAGTACATTAAGGGAAAATATCAAAATAAATGAGGGTGCATTGACTTCAGAATGAGTTGTTATTTTCATCAAAATTACTGTCTTGAAAAAAATTGAGAAATTTTGGAAAACAGTAATACTCATAGACTGCATACATCTTAAAATAAGTAGGTATAGCTAATCAAGAATCACTTCTGTGTTTCAGAGTGCAATATCTGTCACTATGGCCTAGTTCCCATAAGCCATGGTTAGGTGTCACCTACTCCAACTCCAAACATATTATTACTCCCTCAGACATGTTTGCTATCCTGCCTAATCATTAGCTGAAGTAGCTTTCACTGCTTTTCTGTTGTATATCTTATACGGACTTATACGGATGACAGTATGAGCTTGAACTGACAGAGCAGCTGAGAGAATTTTTACATCGTTTTTTTTTTTTGCTCAGAAAGATGTGGTTTACTTAAAACAGACATATTTAATATAGGCAAGATCTGTGTGTGACCAGGCAAAGAGCTGCATCTGTCAAGTTTTGCACTGACACAGCAAAAATGTCTTTGTCTAGAGTCAATTAAGCATTGAGTCAGCTGAGTCCCCCTGGCCAGAACAGCCATTGCAAAGGCATATTATGGAACGTGTGTAAATCAACATAATACATTAGCCTGAACTGAGAAGGATGCCTTGATCGAATCTAAGACCAGACCAAGACTAGGCTTTCAGAATCTCCTAGGTATTTGACATAGCGCCTCTAGGACAAAAGCACGGTAACAGGTGAATTTACAAACTGTCACAATTCTCTTCAGCACAGCAAAAAATAGGGATGGTACTTATATAAWGGACTTTATCTCTGTCCAGTCTTTTTTTCTGAGAGAGCGTTTTTTTCTGACTCACTGTATGGCATCTACTTTAGGAASACCTAAAAGGGTAAGTCTTAGGGTAAAACTCAACCACCTGTAACCTACACTGACTGTTTAATATTCCATATTCTACTTGGGAGCTCAGAAACCTAGTTTATGTGCAACCATCCATTTGTTTAGAGCCACTTTTAGGTATTTTGATAGCAAATTGAATCTCATCCAAACAGTTCAGATAAAGCAAAGGTATAGGGATTTATAATCTCTGAAAGTCACAAAAAGAATTTTGAATTAAATGGATGGCACAGAACTATTGGTAAAATTTCTTAAAGCCATTTGTCTGATCTCCTTAGGACAGAAAGTAATTAACAGGATGTAGTCATGCAGGAGAAGGAAGGGTTAACACACTGATTAGCATGTTAAACTGGCAACCTCCAAAAAACAAAAACCAGAAAACAAAAAAAAACAACATTAACAGAAAAAAAAACCCAAAAAACAGTAGTCACAGCTATAGAGCAGCTGTTTGCAATGATTCAAACTGGAAGACAGCAGTTCATTGCRAGGAAGAGAAGCTAAGTACTGCTGTGAAGCAGACAGCTGTTTGGGTTGGGCTGGATGTAGGGGTGAGAGCATCAGTCTGCTTTGTAATACTATGCTCAGATCTTTTTCGAGGAAGAGTGATAGATAAACCCACYGGCAATTCTGATACTGCAGCAGCTCACAGTGATACTGAGGGACCATATACATTAAGGAACCACTTTGGCATTCATAGTCTCAACCTTCAATCAAAAGATCAGGGATCTTCAAAACAAATTCATGTTGTCTTCTGTATGACTTGGATCATTTTGACTGCAGGATGAGGATTGTGCTACTATCTGAGTTAATTGATTTTAGGAAATTAGAAATGCTCTCAGTAGCATCAGTAGCATAGCAGCAGTAGCAGCTGCTCTCTTTTTTTTTTTTTTTTTTTTTTCCTTTCTCTTCTATCCCATCCAGGATTTTCCCATGCAGCTTAGCTGGATGACTGAACCCTGCATTTAAAGGAACTTGCCTTTTAACTGTAGGTCCCACCCTATGTTTGCTTCTTGGAATAAATTATTACTGATTTCACATATATGTGGGGTGGCTTGCCAAGCTCCCCTTCTACTGTTTAGCTCCCACACTGAGAAAAGCTATTCATTCTAATTCATAGTATTTTTTCCTGGTGATTGTTCAGTATTACCTACAAACACTTGGCATTTTGCCTGGCATTTTAAAACTGTTTGCCACCAATGTTCATCATGGAATCTTTGCCCTGCTGTATAGACATATCAGATAGGAGAAGGCTGAATAACTAACCACCGACAAACAAGGACCAGCAGAACAATTTATTTGGTTTATGGGTGAYAGGAAAGAAGTACATGGCACCTGGCTCCACTACAGGCCCACCTGAGCTCCCTGTGCTGCTGCCTACAGCACAAGAGCTCTTGGTCCTCGCAGGGAGCTCCCTGCCTCAGAAGCACATCTCTGCAAAGCCCTCAGCTACAGAATAGCTCTTTGAAGTTTCTTTTTCAACAGCTACTGTGCATAAGTTTATCTATTCTTTGACTTCACATGAAACAATACAGTTCTTGCTAAAGCATTTTGTCCAGTGTACGCTCTCACCATTTTCTAATGAAATTTAATAGAACTTTGGATCAAAATTTTATGAAGAATTTTGCTAACATCCAATAAAATGTTAGCAAGACAGCTTTGAACTAAAATCTCAACTAATAATGTCTCTACACCATGCTGAGCATGCTATGCACTGAYTCAGCAGCAGTCAAATCCATGATACCAGTGTTTTTCACAGTGAGTAAGCAAGTTGTAGTTCTGGTTACTTACATTAATTCAAAGTTAATCACTAACCTCCTGCATGGTTTGTCAGTTTAATAAGTGTTGTTTTTAGGAGTGGATGTTGTAGTAGAGAGGGATTGGAAAAAAAAAAAAAGAATTTACTCAAATTATCTAATTAATCATTAATTAAGACTTAAAATAATATTATTAATAATAATTTTTGGACTTCCAAGGTTACAATCCTCAAACATACAAATTTACTACTTCTCATTTAAATGCAAGTTTTTTTCAGAGCTACAAATACGTGATGGAATGCAGCAAAATCATTCTATAATTTAACGTATCTGATTGATACCTCACTTATTTCCCATGTCTGAAGTATTGTTAGATTTGTTCTTTAGTGGGTTTTTTTTGTCATTAGATGCAATTTTCTTATATTCAATGTGTTTTTCCTTATGTATTATCTGAAACACTGAGCATATATTGATATCACTTAYTATACGTCTTATTTTGGGCATCTGTTACTAATGTGTACACATAATCTTTCTATAAGTTTTATGTTCAGCCATTGACTCTAAAATTATGAAAAAGCATATCTTCAGGCGTTTTATTGCTCCACTGCTACTACCTGTTTAGGTTGTAGTTCAGCAAGACTGCAGAGCATTYGGGGGCTCTAATACACAGGCTATGACATACAGGGCCTTTGCTAACAACTGCAGTTTGAAGAAACACCTTCAAAATAAACCAGAATTATGTAAAACAAAGCATTCTGTGATTAAAGAAATGCCGAAGAGCATTATGATTATGAAGTAGGTTGCCATAGAGATATGGTGCTTCACATGGTTGCCTTTACAGAGCCATGTTGGAAGTCTAAGAGTCATAAAGAAGAGGAACAGATTATTTCACAAATCTTTGATGTTAGTGAGCAAAACTATCCAGTGTAGACTCAACCCACATTCCTATTGCTATTCATGCCAGTGGATCCTCTCTCCAAAAAGTCTGAAAGTACAATACAATTTACTGATAACTACATCTTTTGTTCAGTAGTACTCTTAAACACACACTCATTTCYCATGTAAGTTAACAGGACTTCAATTTGTCCTTAAATGCTTTGCTGAATGAGAGCTTACACATCTGAATCTACGGCTCTCATTCGTATAAAGTGGCACTTACAGGATCAGTCCAGACAAAATTATGTCAGCTCACCCTTAGCTGAGTTTGATTCAAGTACAAATATGCAGGCTTCACCAGGTCTGCATCTTCATGAGCTGCAAAGTTTGGGGGAAGCTGMCTAGGTGGGGTGGCCAGGATGGGTGAGTCTGCAGCTTCTCACAGCAGAGACAATATTTCATGACAACTGAAGTCTCACAGATTTCTCCCAGGTGGTTGTTTATGTAAATCTGAGGTTGACAAGTGCATCTCTACTGATGCAGAAGGGGAGTTAGCATAAAGATTTCCATTTTGCAGTGGAACAATTTTTTTTTTTTTTTTTTTTTTTTTAATCCTTGCTCAAAAACTACTTTAAGAGTTGGACTGATGTAGATGATAGAAAGAACTGACAGCAAAAATTCAAGCCAGCCCAAATGCAGATTGCTACTGCAAACACAGCCAAGGTTTAGGCTACCAAGAAATGGCTTTTTCTCCTGGATATGCTCTTGCTGCTTTTCTTCTGAGACAGTATTGGCCATGGTCAGAGACAGGATACAGAGCTGAATGGCTCTTTGACCCAGTATAATCATTCTTGTACTCTGACCACATCCTTCCGCTTCAGACAGAGATGGGCAGGTGAATAAATGAAAGCATCTGGACCATCTGTTGCTGGAACCGTTTGTGCTATTTTTACAGGCCTGAAGCCAAGATTTGCAGCTGGTTTATAACTTTCAGTAAACTTACTATTGCTATTCTATCACCCATGTCAGGATCTCTTCATTTTTACCACTCAAAAGCTGGATTTGGAGAAATCAAAAAGCAGTAATTTAAACTTTGCTCCCCAAGTAGAAGCACAGACCACATGATAAGGCCTGACTTATTCACTCCTTGAATTTTAATCTTTATTAGTATTAACATTTGTTAATGTTAAAGACATATAAAGACAACAGATTAGCTTTAGCCTCCTCTGTGCTGACCATTCCCATGCTTTCACTGCCCACAGCATTGTATATTCTCAGGAAGTCACACAGATTCACCCTTACCTTTTCTGCCCTGCCTTTCTCTTTCCTTTCCTTTTCTTTTCCTTTTTTTTTTTTTTTCCATTTTCCACTTCTTTTTTTTTCCCATTTTTTTTCTCTTTTTCACGTTTTTTTCCCTATCTTGTGAAGAATAGGCTAATCTTCAAATTACAGGGCAGAGAAAAAATGTGTGTGATAGCTTTGAGCAAATCAGCTCATGAATAGGAAATACTCTTGCTACAGCAGCACAGAACTGTGCAGAATTTAACTTAACCAGCTGTTTTTCACTGMAAAAACTGCCAGAACAGTCTTCAGCCAACACAAAGTACTTAACTGCTTACCAAAGGTTTCTAAACTACACACAAATGCAAAGTATTTTTGACAAGTATTGCATACAATTTGTAGAATCCTTTCTGCAAAATGTAACCATCAAATCTAGTGTTATCGGTATAACTCACAAAAAAATTTCTACAATCTTACAGTAACTCATTAAAATCTTACATTGGCCTTCAAATGTGGACTGGTCACAATTGAAAGAAAGATGCTGGTTATTAAAATATGAAGTATTTTAACTAAAGGAATTCAATTTTGTTAAAATATTGACACTAAAAAGAGATTTATCAGATCGATGTAAAAAAATAATTTGGTTTCTGACATCGCATTTATTAGTATGTTTCAGTAATCTGTCCATAAAATGAAGTGTATGTTTGTGAATCAACTATTTTACTATGCAGTAATCTTCTAAAAAAAATTTCTTTTCATATAGAAAAAAATCACTTCAATTTAAATTGATTTAACTAAATATAAGGAATTTCAAAACACCTTTTGGAGTGGGAGGCATAATGTTTCTACAGAAATGATATTGCTATTGTATAATTTTCTTAAGTTTTCTCAAGTCCCTAAATGTCATTAGTTTTAATGATGTTTAGTTTTAAGTATTTTTTTCTCATTTGTACATTTTTTACAGTAATCTTAATTAAGATTTCATAAAATGTGAGTTAGCATCAGAGTGAAAAAATGCAAACATGAGGTTGCTAGAGGCCTGAAATCCTGTCATAAAGGTGTCATAAACACTAGCTCAGGTTCTGGCTTCATCTGGATCTGTAAAGCTAGGGTAGAGCCAAACACTTTAGGACCCAATAGTCCTACTCTGGGTGCAGAGCAAGGTGGTAGAGAGCATGGTATGGTAAAGTCCTGTTCTTTTGCAGTCAAGACTAATGGCATGAACTGATCACAGCAGTGTATTTTGGGGTCCAGTAGGGCTTCCCAACTGGGCAGCCCTGTAGGGCTGTGGAACCAGCCTGCACCCCAGGATCGACCTGTTGCCCCCTCCATAAAATATCCACTCACAGAAAGAGAAAATCAGAGAGTGTGAAAGGGCTGTAGTGTTCAAGCTCAGTCTGTTATTTGYCCTTCTGCTGATTCTGCTGGGGTTGTTTGTTGTGTCGTACAATTCGTGCTCGTTGCCCAGTATGGATAACTGATATATGAATGGTGGTTACAGAACGTARGAGCAGGCAGTTAAAGGATGGAATTTGTCCTTTGGAAACAAGTCATAAGATCACACAGAAAAATATCTGTATGAGCAATGACTAAGAACGATAGAAGCAGCTTTGGCACTGCCGTATATGTGGGGCCAATAATGAATAAGTAAAAATCTGCATATTAGCAAAAGCCACTTTCCAGTTAAGTTCCCATTATAAGATCAATTGTGCATCCCCAAAACTTCATTCCAATCTTAGTTATCCATCTGTCCTAACATTCAAAACTCTAACAAAAAAAAAAAAAAAAAAAAAAAAAAAAAAAAAGCATTAAGATTCATATAATTTTCTTTCATATGGAAGAACAAGTAGGTTTCTGCAGCTGTTAGCATTTCATATTTTAAGTACTGACTTGGGCAAAGTAGAAGTCAGGTTTCACACTGACATGTACTACAACATGACACCAATACCCTAGGATAAGCAAAAAAGCTGTAAGATTGTTATTTTAAACATTTATTTAGACATTTAAACAGTTATTTTAAAGGCTAAGTTGCCTTTGCTGGTCTTAGCAATTTCAACAAAAGGTGATGATATTGTCAGAGTTAGCAATGTGTTACATTTAATAACAGCTTAAATCTGTGGGTTTGGGACACAGGCATTTGGAAATGACTGCCTTTGATACTGTTACCTTTACTGAAACTACACTGTGATTTCTCAAGGCCTTGGAGAAAAACAGCGTTAATGTTTTTCATGTTCACTAACATTTTAAATGTCAGAGGAAGTCAATGGCTGAGAAAGACATACTTGTTTCAGGGATCTTTTTCAGGAAACAAASTGTCAAGCAGTTGCCGCTGTGAAAGCAACTTTAAGCACTGAAACCCCTTACATGGCAAGCATAAACTTAACAGATTATTGCAGCATTGATTCTAAACAAGTTGCCAGCTAGAATTTCTCTTATTGCTACAACAGTAATCAAGCTAACCTAAGAACTGTCAAATAAGATATATACATAAAAATTAAATCAAGGATAGCTTTCATGCACATCTGTCACTCACAGCCACTCCAAAGTCCAGGCCAAACAAAAGTTGTATTTCCTAATATAATAATCAAACTATATATTTATATATTTATATATGTTTTCACTCTTAAATACATTCCTCCTTTCAGTGTCTTCACCATTCTTATCGCTCTTTTCTTATTTTTCAGTATTTGACTCATTCTTCTGTAGTTACTCCATTCTGTCAGTCACCTATTTTCTCTATTTCCTCACTCCTTTGCTACGTGATCACTGTACACTTTATTCCACCACAGTGTCTTTTCAAAATTTTCTTCCTGGTGTTAGTTCCTCCAGATTTTTTTACCTCTTTCTTTCAGCTCATTTGCCCCTTCCCTCCTTCCCTCCTTCCCTCGTTCCCTCCTTCCCTCCTTCCTTCCTTCCCTCCTTCCTTCCCTCCTTCCCTCCTTCCCTACTTTTTTTCCCTGTCTGTTTCCTCATGGCATATATTGTTATATTTTAAGTCAGTATATGTGCTTATCCAGTGACTATGCTTCTTGAAGCTCATATGAGCTATGCTCATATTGAGGTACCTTTCCTGAAATACATGGTGGAAGCAAGATATTTCACCCAGTGCTGTAAATAAAAGCACTCTTCTTTACTGAATACACTGTTTTACTTTCAGAGCAAACAAAATGAGTAAACCACCCAGACATGCAGAAATAGTTTATTGTTATCAAAAACGGAGCTATGTAAATTATTACATCAACAACAATCAAATATACATTAAAAAAAAAATCCACAAAGTAAAAAGAAAAAAATAACCAAATATATGAAAATGTTATCTACTAATAAAGAAATAGTACAAAAGCCTAGTGTAAGTGAGAAAAAATACATTTGGACTCAGCCCTTTCCTGTGGATAATAATGATTATTATTATGGATAGTGGATTATTATTATGGATTATTAATGGAGTCGAGTCTAATTAGAGGCCTGTGTCCAGTGGTGTCCCCCAGGGGTCAATACTGGGTCCACGGCTGTTCAACTTGTTCATTAATGACTTGGACGAGGGCACAGAGTGCACCCTGAGCAAGTTTGCAGATGATACCAAGGTGAGTGRAGTGGTCAACACTCCGGAGGGCTGTGCTGCCATCCAGAGGGACCTGGACAGGCTGGAGAGTTGGACAGAGYGGAACCTCATGAGGTTCAACCCTTGTTGACAAGTGCAGGRTCCTGCACCTGGGGAGGAATAACCCCAGGCACCAGTACAGATTAGGGAGTCGACCTGCTAGAAAGCAGCTCCACAGAGAGGCACCTGGGAGTCCTGGTTGACACCAAGTTAACTGTGAGCCCAGCAGTGTGCCCTCGTGGCCAAGAAGGCCAGTGGGATCCTGGCTGCATCAGGAGGAGTGTTTCCAGGAGGTGGAGGGAGGGGATCAAGCCCCTCTACTCAGCTTTGGTGAGGCTGCACCTGGTATACTGTGTACAGTTGTGGGCTCCCCAGTATAAGAGGGGCATGGAGCTTCTAGAGAGGATCCAGCGGAGAGCAACCAAGACTTTTGAGGAGAGACTGAGTGAGCTGGGCCTGTTTAGCCTGCAGAAGAGAAGGCTGAGAGGGGATCTGATCAATATGTAAAAGTACCTGAAGGAGGATTGTAGGGAGGAAGGGGCCAACCTCTTCTCAGTGGTGGTCAGTGATAGGACAAGGGGTAATGAGTGTAAGTTACAACACAGGAAGTTCCATCTGCATGCGAGGAGAAACTTTTTTCCTGTGAGGGTGTCAGAGCCCTGGAACGGGCTGCCTAGGGAGCTTGTGGAGTCTCCTTCTCTGGAGATCTTCAAAACTGGCCTGGATGTGTCCCTGTGCCCTGTGCTGTAGGTGTCCCTATTGGAGCAGGAAGATTGGACTAGATGATCTCTAGAGGTCCCTTCCAACCTTAACCATTCTGTGATTCTGTGATTTTCCAGGACCTCAGAGTGACAGAGTATATCCATGATGCTCACAAATCCTATCTCTCTCTCCTGCTTTCAAACTCCTTTCATCCTGGAGTTCTTCCTCTGTGACCAGCTGAAGTATCATCTCAGACTTGGACCAGCTGCTGCAGCCATTGTCTGCTTTGCCTGCCATCACAATCCTACGGTCCTGCTTGCAGGTGCARTATGAGCAAAAGGAGCCACAGAAACTTGAAAATGTCAGCTCCCATAAAAGAGCCCCTACCAGAAGGGTGACAGAGTTACAGTGCCCTCACATTCTGCCCTAGTTATGGCTCTGACTACATTCATTATCTTCCAAGTAGGCATGGGGGTTGCTAAAGTGTTGGTCAGATTAATCATTAAGATATGATTGTGAAACAGAAAACCAGCAYAACAGACATGAGTCTATTTATGTTTATCTAGTTCTATGAAGCCCATAACTACTATTGTAGGGTATTTTATGTTTTTCATTATTACTACACTAGAAAAATTCACCAGAAGTTGCCTCTTTATACCACTAGAATGCAGAGATTGCAGACATGCTTCTTTTACTTTATCGTCATTTCCGAGACGCTTCATCATCATTTCTGCTCAACAAAATGAATTGGCTTGGTGAAATATCCAACTTTAAAAATACAAACATCCTGAATATAGAGRGTGCAGACATCCTGCTGCCTAAAATCAAGTACAACAGGGTCATGGCAGAGGGGTTTGGGCAAAAGATTCAGCCAAAGATAAGATCTAGGGTTAGGGCTAGGTTTAGGTAGTAAGCATAGTCTAGGTCTCCAGAGAGTAGGGCCACAAAAGAGATGAGAGAAATACAGAAATTAAATCATTCCTGGGAACTTTTTCACAAATAGGGCTGAAAATAAGCCCTGCTCCTAATATTGACCATATACTTCATCTATCAGTGTAACCCCTCCTATAAGCCTAATCCTAGGGCTTGAACACAGCTAAGCCTTAAGCACATCCAGGCATAGCCCTGTTGAGAGACTTCTGAGAATTCTTCCTGCAGTCAACCCTTTTCTTGGGCGGTTTCTTCCATTTATGCTAGAATTARGATTAGAGATAGAAGACACACAAATCCTAGGTTTCCTGTTTGGTTGGGGCTGCAAARAAGATGATAAAGGAAGGGGTGAGCTACAGGAAGAATTCCCCCCTGAGAGCTTGTTACAGACTCAGACTCAGCCAAAGACTCAGGTAAGACTCATGCGAGGTCTGCATTAAGGCTTAATGCTAGGCTTGGGCAACCCCCAGTGATGAAGAYGGTGACTGAGCATTGCTCTTGAAAGAGATTTTTCTAAGTAAAATAGCTGGACATAGCTGGATTCTGTCACTTTTGTCAAGAGATTATGATCCACCATGTGCTAGACAAAAGCAATGCTATTGACCCTTCTAACCTACAGAAAMAAAATATACATTGCACCAAACTGGGCGGGGACATCATGAGGCCCCACAGCCCATGGGCAAGCAACATCAGGGCAGTTAGCTCCCTAAGAGACCTACCTGTGTGTGATTTGAAGGAGAATGAGAATACCCCTGAATTTGAATTGGTTTTAGAACTTCTAATTTGTTACTGAGAAATTTTGTTGTTTTTTTTTCCCCTATAAAAAACATGTCCCATTAATTACAACAACAAAATTATCTCTTTCTTGAGGTCTACATTACCAGAACTTTATTTCTCAGGAGAGAATGGTTTCAAATCCTCTTTCCTATGACACTTGCACTAGAGGTGTCACCATAGCAACTTGACTGAGGTCAGTGTGAACGTTGCTAGGCAGCGYGGTACTACAGAGCCGAAACTCTTCGTATAGTTTTCCGCACTTAGCAAGACCTATCTGGTTGAGGAGACACTCATCCAAGAAACTTGGTGCCTTGAGAGGCTGTCTGCGAGCGGAGGTATCGTGAACTGGAAAGAAATGCCTCACAGAGCAGTTCTACATAATTATAGCATAACTCTAGTGCTGTTATGAGCTGGGAAGTTGAAGGCAGTGTGACATTAACCACTTAAGATGTGCAATAACCTTCTAAAAATATGGTCTATTGAAGGCTCTATTGCCATTCTAAAATTGAATTTTCCCATTTGTATTTACAGAGCATTATTAATATAGATATGAGTGACAGATTATAATGATGATTTTTGGAGAAAGATGCAAGTAGATGGGAAATGAGTAAGTATTGACATGCAGGTGAATTTTACAATTCCTGCAGTATAAGCAGCTGCTGTAATGAACAGGGTATCCTTCCCTGCTAGGAAAGGCTTCATGAGGTTATTATTTACAGAATTCCAGACTCCATGGCCCCTTTTGGTTGCCACTTGGTAAGTTTCTACCTGGAAACAAGCTAATGTCAAAAATTTAGCATTTCACCTGGTCTACACGATTTGTCCTTCTCCCACTACTCCTGTCTCTAAGAGGCAATGCACAACCCCTGTAACTGGGGCCTTGAGAGTGTCACACATGTCTTGGTGTTCCAGTAAAAACAAAATCAAAAAATCTTCTCATGATGTAGAAAGTGTTTATCTGCAGAAATAAAGCGAAAGAGAGGAAAACTTTTCCCTTCACAAGCAAGCTCTTGGCCTGCACCAGTGGGCTCAAGTGGTTTGCATAGTCTTGCACTCAAAAACTCTTGAGTCCCTGATCAGTACTTGATGCTAGTGTAAACACAAAAACAGGCAAAGAAAGATAACGTAGCTTTTCGTTGTATGCAGGGGCTGGTACCTGTATAATCTTYCGGTCCTAGCTGAGGGAAACTATAATTTGGGGCACATATATTACAGAGATGGAAAGCTGTGAGAGGACCAGGGAGAAATTACTGATATCCCAGAGGGATCTTGATAGGTTAGAGAACTGTGCAGAGAAGAAACTCATGAAGCTCAAGTGCAAGTGCATATTTCTCCTCCTAAGGAGGAATAACTCCATGCACCAGGACAGGCTGGGGGCTAACCAACTAGAAAATAGCTCTGTGAAGAAGACTCTGGGAGTCCTGATGAACAACARATTGACAGCTCAGCTTGTGGCTGAGAAGATCAATGATGCCTTTTTGCATTAGGTTTGTCTTAGGTTTATACGGTTTGCATTAGGAATAACATAGCCAGTAGGTCAAAGGATGTGGTCCTCCCCCTCTACTCAGTACCGATGAGGCCACATCTGGAGTCCAGTTCTGCATTTCACAATACCAGAGAGACATAGAGCTACCGGAGTGAGTCCAGCGTAGAGATACTAAGATGACGAAGGACTGGAGCATCTCTCCTATGTGGAAAGGCTGAGACAGTTGGGTCTCTTCAACCTGGAGAACAGAAGGCTGAGTGGAGATCTTACTAACTTGCAGAAATATCTGAAAGAAGGATACAGGGAGGAYGGAATAAGACTCTTTTCATTGGTGACCAGTGATAGGACAAGGGACAATGGACACAAGCTGAAACACAAGAAASTCCATCTGAACAGGAGGAAAAACGTCTTTATTGAGAGGGGAATTGAGTCTTGGAATAGCTTGCCCAGCCCAGAGATGTTGTGGAGTCTCAATCCTTGGAGATATTCCGAAGATGTCTGGACAGGGTGCTGGGCAATGTGCTCCAAATGTCCATGCTTGAGCAGGACTTGGTGGTCTCCAGATCCCTTCAGCATCAAGACTGAGAGAGCTGGGTCTGTTCAGCCTGGAGAAGAGGAGGCTGAGGGGGGACCTGATCAGTGTCTATAAATACCTYAAGGGAGGCAGTGAGGAGGAGGRGGTGGCCTCTTTTCAGTGGTGGCCAGCGACAGGACTAGAGGAAACGGCCACAAGCTGAGGCACCAAAAGTTCCACAGGAACTTAAGGAAACACTTCTTGACAGTGAGGGTGACAGAGCCCTGGAACAGGCTGCCCAGAGAGGTTGTGGARTCTCCTCCTTTAGAGATCTTTAAGACCTGCTTGGACGCAGCCTTGTGTCATGTGCTCTAGGTGACTCTGCGTGAGCAGGGGGGTTGGACTAGATGACCTCTGAGGTCCCTTACAACCTTAATCATTCTATGATTCTATGATTCTATGATTCTATGATTCTATGATTCTATGATTCTATGATTCTATGATCAGCTGCTTTGTGATTCTGTGACCCTTCCTTTCCTTTCTTCCCTTTTCATAATACACTTTTTCCAACACATGCAAAGTATGTCCCCTCTCCCAAAGAACTGAAAATGACTGCAAGGCTTGAATCTTTAGTTACCTTTGGATGGTGGCAAAATGATTTAAAAAAAAAAAAAACACAGAGGTTTTTTTCAGTAATTTGTTGTTAAGGTTAACAATCAAAAGTAGTATATTCTACAGTACTACAAAATTATCGATGACTATTGGATATTTTTCAAGCAATCCAATATAAGTGGTTTTAAGAGGTAATTTAAGGTAATTTAAGGTCTCTTCCTAGTTTTTTTTTAAATATTTTATAAAAAGACTTGTGTTAAAATATTTTTCCCCATGCGCTCTACTACTGACCTGATTCAGAGCTCACTAGGATTTAAACTACAATGAAGTATATTAGAAAGTGTTTTTTTTTTCTATTCTGTTTTTCTTCCAAACTGCATATTTTTAGCATTTCACTTAAAGAGAAATATTTTCATTTTCTATAGTGTATGGAATGAAAGATGGCTACAGATCAGTTTTGATGTATTTTTAAAAGAATTTCAAGGTTATAACTGAGATCACAGGATAATTCATCTCAATACAGTTACAGGTACTGGAAATTAAACATATCCAACAAGATTTTTTTTTCAAACACTAAACAATCAGATATATTCCACATTAATTTTCTATCTAAACCAAGACAACTTATAATAAACTATCAGGTGATCTAAAGAAAATATATTTAAAGGTTCTTTGCAAAGGTAATTAATATTTACATTATATGCACAGGGATTAGCTATAAACCATAAAACGGAAGATTTTGAGGGTACGCAGTGCCATATTACAAGGCACAGACAGGGATATTAGCCACAAGTAATCAAACAAACAATTTACAGAACTATAACCTGGTATTCTTAAGATAATATAATATAAATTTCCTCTCTATAAAAATTGATGTCAAGTCTTTTCTAAAATCCAAGATGAGAGTGAAAATAACAAGAGAAATGACATCTTCACACTCTTAAGTCAAGATTCTTGCAATAAAGAGAATAACAAATGAATCATGATCATTGGCTTATTTGATAGCTTTTGCCATTATSCACCACAAGCAACATCTTGAAAAGTGAAATATTTCCCAGCACTGGTAAGAAATGAGAAACACCTAGCATTTGTGGAATAAGCTGGGAGTACACAGGCTAAGAGGGAGTTAAGCAGATGGTCAGCAAAGCTTGCTTTCTCTTCAGTCTTTGGCTCAGCCTCCCCATCCACTCGGTATTCACCCTTACTGCCTGTCCCGCACTTTGTCTGCAAGGACCAACTATGAGTTTGGGATGGATTTATCTCATTTAATTAGAGATGTCAGCAATGTAAAAACTGATACCTTAGCTGGTCACTCCAGGCTTTTATTCTAAACCATATAAAAAAGTTGGCACCTGAAGTGTGTGATTCAGTCATCCTACTTCATATGTCCGCATTAAGATGGGAGGACTCATGCCCTGAAAGTGTCCATTATTCTCCTTTAACCCTTTCCCCTTTCTCTAGATGGCCCAACATAGACATTTTTTTTTCAATGCCAGATCTTCTCATAAGTGAAATATTTTAAATTGAATCCTCTCCTTTTTTGAAGAGGGGGCAGAAGACAGGCAGCACAGCGTGGAGAACAATCTCAGACTCTAGTGAAGAAGGCATTTCTAAAAGGACTATGCCTTTAGAGGCGAGCTCTATCTTTTCTGCCAAGCCTAACTAAGGCAGTATTTGGGTTCATAGTTTTCAACTGTTCTCTACACCCCAAAGTACAAATTATGTATAATTTAACATAAATTTTCTGAACGTATAATAAAATGTGAGCCCACCCATCCAATACACACCAGATGAGACTGTTGATAACATTCAGAGAAAAAGTTAACATTTTTGCAAAGATGCAAAGATGCAAAGATCATATAGCTCTCTGTACTCCAACTCTTCTTCTCAACTTCTGGGCTCGGAGAAGTTTTTAGTGGTTGGSTTTTAGCTAGGAATTAATAGAAGCAAGAGCCTTCATCCCTGTATTTGCAGCCACACTAGGGAATTGAATAATAATATTCCAGATGAAAGCTTCTGAAAAAATTATATACTGTTAGGAATCATAGAAAAATGAAGTTAGCAAATGGTAAGTATTAGTGATGTCAAGAAAAGGGCAACTGTTTACACCTCTCAGACATTCTGCTATAGGTTTTTATTTGGAGCAGAAATAGTTATTAGTTTATATGAACTTCACAGCTGTAAAATGAGCTGTGTAACCAATACGTATTTTTGATGAATGTTTAGATTCTGAGAATGGCACTTCAATAGATGGTGTGGTAAATACTGCCACCTCAGACTTTGGGAACATATCAGTGACGTTTTATTTTATTTAGTTGAATGATTCAGAAGGGAATAAGATCTCTTAATAAGAAGTGTTTTTGCCACCCATAGGGAGATAATGGCAAAAAAAAGCCCCAGATTTCTGACCAGAGTAATGACTGCTGTAGGAAAGTATTTTAATTTGGTTAAAATCTCAGCAGCCTGTGGCACACACATAAATTGTTGGAAATCACATAAGCACTAATCAATACTTTATATAGTTAGACTACACCATTAAGAATTTAGTAAAAGAGCCTATCATTCTGTTGTATAAAGCTATAAACATACTGCAGGCCTGACAAAGCCAGCAGTTAGTGTGACCTTACTGGAATCTGACATTTGTACTTAAAAGTAAAACAAATGGAAGGAACTTCTGTATTTCTTGAATTTGCAAGGTATCAAACAGGTTGTATGTTGTAAAGCTAAATGACTTTCAGTGAGRTACCTGAAAGGCCGTGGCCTAGAACTTTGAAACAACTTCAGTTTTCAGACCGCCTTTCAGTCTTCCATACTGCTTCTCAGTAAATTGGTAAGGGAGTGATACAAGCAACAACTGACACAGAAAATTAAATTGCCTGTAATTTTTGTAATATACCCTGCTTTACAGAGATATTCCCACTGTAAAACAGTGCAGAAAACTGCAGGAAAATCAGAACCACATTACGGCGCAGATTSTCATCAATATCAAATTAATTGAGCATCCATTTCAAATGTCTGAAGAAAATAATGTAGGTACATATCTCCTTTGTACTTCTTCACTCCAGTGTGGATATGTCACTATAATAATATAGCAATGATTGTATTATTTTATTACAGTGATGCAGATATATGAGATAAAGCAAAACTATTTCTGTTGGTATATATTAGTATATAATGCCAGAATAGACCTTGCCCAAAGAGCTATTCATTATTCTAATAGTATTAAAATTATTTATGCATTTAATGATTTTTTTTTTTTTTAGGAATTGCCAGTTGCTCTTACAATTGTATATCCTGGTAGGTTCAGAAAGCAGAGTCATTATAAACAGGAGCTGCTGATTTAATCAACTCTCATTTAATTAAATGACTGATTTAGAAGACAGCAGTCATACAGTAATTATTTCTACCCACTCTTTATTATTTTGAGTAGATGCTTTTTTTTTCRTCAAAATGGTTCTACCATGATCATGACCAGAAGATGGAATTAACAAAGTACAATTTAATTGTGATAAAATTTAATTTCAGAATACTTTTCTGAACACATTTTAATTTCAGGATTCTTCTTATCATTGCACACAGAGTTAGGTATTTTTCCTGAATGTGGATCTCTTCTTCAGGGTCAGACATCAAAAAGTTTGGCATTCAGGTACTATAAACTCCTCTTGAATAGATACAGGCATAAGAAAAACTATCCATCCTGTTTTAGATCCTGTGCCATTTAACTGGTTTCAGAACCAATCTGTTCCTAGGCAACATCTGTTCCTAATTATCACTGGCAATATTGCTATTATAACTAACCACAATCTATTAGTAATAATCATAGTAACAGTAATAATAGTAATAATAATATGGGCCACCATAATGCATTTGTCATTGACAGCTATAGTGGATCATCAACCAGATATGCATATCCTCCTTAAATCTGTTGGAGCAATTATGTGTAAGAAGATTAAGGAGAGATTTGGTAGGAGGAGAAAAAAAAGAACAAAAAGACATGGTAACTTAACTGTACTAATATTTTTCTTTGCCACAATTTTTTTCATGATTTTTTTTATTATCCTAACAGTCTCTTTTTTTTCCTTTAACACTATATAGGGATTTCACAGAGACAATCCTTAAATTATTGCACTGAATTCTACGTTCTGAAAGAAGAGCAGACATTATCTGCAATAATTTATCTACCAAGATTAAAAATTGTGCTTAAGTGTGCTCTAAATCTTAAACAGAGCTCTAGGACATATTCAGCAATACAGGGCTGTAACTGTTGTGCTGCAGTACAGATGCCAAAGGAAAGCACAGGGCCAGGATCTGTTACAAACATGTTAAACCCAGTCAGTGGATTTGAAGTATGAAGTAGTTTGTGGAAATCAATGTTGAATCATCTGATGTTTTTCAAGTTCTTTATTTAGCCTCTGGAGAATAGGTTAGAGTTCAAACCATGCAAGGTTGCACAGCTAATACAGAACTAGAACATTTCTTTTTTCTAAAGCTACAGGAAATGACCCCACATCATGGGGCTTGTAACTGACCTCCAGACCCATGGGGAAGTCATTTGATTGAGAACTTGGATTCACTACTGAAATAACCATGGGTTATTATGACTAACCATAGCACTGACATGGAAATTGCTCTAGATTTATATTTCTCAATGTAAGGGCAGAATTTGAGTCAGAAAACCTCTTAAAATGGATCCTCCCTTTTCTCTCTTACATTGGTTTAGCTAAATAGCAGTTTTGGAAACTGGGACTGCAAAGGCAATAGCTGTGGAGTTGATTTTCACTTCTGTTAAGTTTGTAAGCATCGTTTTTTGATCTTTAAATTTTTTTTATCTTTTAATGTTCTGAGGAGAAGGATATATAAATGGACTGATATTTTAGGAAAGGAGACTTATATGTGGAACATATGATTGTAAGTTTTATGGTTTGGTTTCATTTTTATTTTTCATTTATTCTTATATTAATCAGAAGAGTAAGGAAACTTCTAGGTTACTGGCTGGTTTATGAACAGAATAGATCAAAATACAATAACTGAAATACTTAGAAGCAAATAAACAGAAAAAAAAACCCAAAAAACTAATTTGTAATTTAATATTCATGATTTTTGTCAGTCTAGCAAGGGAAAAAAAATGGATCATATAGAAAATATGACTGTAATAAAGATGTGAGTTGGTTGGGTAATAAGGCTGGGGAGATGGTTGTGGGCACCAGAATGATTACAAAACAATTTTCTTCAGGTTCTGTGTGGGTAATATAGGGTTTGATTGGACAAGTTGCTTCTGCCTGTGTGGTTTTTCATGCTACCAAAGCAGGTAAACAGACAGAACAAACTATTAATGCAGATGTTTATGGCAAGATATCTTATGATGTCCATAGGGCACACCACCAGATACAAGCCTTCAACTAAACTCTGTCCACTAATCACAATCCTCTGAGTTCTTACYGTCAAATTATTTAACCCATACTTTTGAGTTTTCCTATAATGATGTTATGTCAGAAGCCTTGATGAAGTCAAGGTAATCAATGTCCACTGGTCTCATCTCTCAGTGAATCCATACTGACTGCTTCTGACCATCTTTTTCTCCACATGCTTAGAGATGACACCCAGAATCCAGTCAGAGGTSACATCTGTTTCAATTATTCTTCCAGGAATGAAAGTGGGGCTGATCCTTCTGGCTGATTCTTTTAAAAGACTGGAGTGACATCTACTTTCTTCCAGTCTTCAAGCACCTCTCTTCTTCTCCATGTCTTTCCAAAATGTTGAAGAGTGTTCTAGCAATAACATTCATCAGTACMTTCCATCAGGACTCATAGATCTATGGGTGTTAAATTTGCCTAAATGATCTCTAACYCTATCCTCCTCAACTAAGGGAARGTCTTTTATCTAGACTTTCTCTCTAGTGTTCAGAGCCTGGGATTCCTAAGGGTTGGTCTTAGTGGAAATTGAAGCAATGAAGACACTCAGTAACTTTGCCTTCCCTGTATCCCTTGTCACCAGGGCACCCATCTCTTTCAGTACCAGCTCGACATTTTCCCTAGTCTTCCTTTTGCTACTGATATATTTGAACAAGCCTTTCTTGTTACCCTTGATATCTCTTGCCAGATTTTATTCCAAGGAGGCTTTAGCCTTCCTCATCACATCCCTGTATACTCTGAAATGACATTCATATATTCCTCCCAAGCGACTCTCCCTTTTTCCACACTCTGTATATTTTCTTCTTCTGTTTGATTTTTGCCAGGAGCTCTTTGCTCATCCATGCAAGTCTCCTGCCTCCTTTGCCTGACTTCTTATTCATAGGAAGTGATGCTTGAATATTAACCAACCATCTTGGATCTCCCTTCCTTCTAGGGCTCTAGCCCATCCAGCTCCTCCAAGAGATTCCAAAGATATCAAAGTTTGTTCTCCAGAAGTTCAGGGTTTCGATCTTACTTGTTRCCCCTGCCTCCTCACAAGATCGTATTTGTACCATCTCATGGTCACTGCAGTCAAAGCATGATCTCTAGAGGTCCCTTGCAACCTTAACCATTCTGTGATTCTGTGATAGTCCTATGCGTGGATAAACCTTTGGCAGTCTTTTCATGAYATCTTGTATTCAAATCCCTGGTAGGCAACAAACCTCTTTAGACAAGAAAGCAGATTGGTAGATCATGTCCCTGTCCCTTGGAGCAGGGAGKCACACATAGCAATGACTTGCCAAATCTTACCTGTGATCCTACAAGGCACAGAGGCTGTGGGTCTGTGGAGAAGCAGTTGCTTCTCCTGAAGTCATGATCAGGTTCTGCTCTGCCTGGAGGGCTCTAAATCTGTTCCTGAGTTGCAAGTCTTCAGGAGGAGTAAGAGCTTTTCTTCTCTTGTGAAAAGTGACCAGTTTCCATCCTTATTCTGCCATTATGATGTACCATTTGCTGGTGACATATCACCAGCACAGAGACCTCCAACAAGTCCTCTGCTAGCAGGAGTTGGGACTCCTGGAGCTGTATTGTCCCTGAACGTACTCTATCTATCTCTTGTTCATTTTCATAGACACTATGCAGCCTACTGACTTCCTCCTCTAACTCCTTTACCTGATGACAGAACCTGTAAGCTGTAGAAGCTGCATCTGCTGTCAGAGAGTCCATCTGGTTGATGCCCCTGACACAGCTGAGGCAGTGACTCCAACAGCTACTGAAGAATTTGCTCTGTAGTGTGTCATGACCATATCTGAAGAAGTGTACACTACTAGGGTTGGAAAGAAAGGTACCTTCTTGTACCATTCTGAACAAACTGCTCTTCCTGTTCACTGCCTCTGTTAGCTTTGCTCAAAGTTACAACTAGATTGATGCCCTTTTGCTAGGGATTTGCTAGAAATTGTTAGGTAGAGATGGATCACACGAGCAAAATACTCCTGAGCATTTTAACAGAAGTTTAACTAGTTTGAAAAATGAATCCAATGTATCTAGCAGTAGAAATAAACTGAATGGCCTATTTGCTTGTGATCTCCAAGGACTGAACTGGAAGAGTGTCTGTCTTCYGTATTCTTGTGCTCCTAATGAAATATATATCACAAATTGTTATGTTTCTCAATTCTACTCATTCTGTTCAGTCCTGAAAATTTAAAATTCTTCTTCTCTGTAAGAATAGATGAATTAGTAGAGTCTATATTTATGAAAGAAAACAGGGACTGAAGATAAAAGAAAAAATCTGTGTTTTGTAGCAAATAATGTTAGGATTCCAGACTGTCTGTAAATTTTTAATGATGCTTTTACAAATTTAAGTGTCATTTATGAACTTATCTCAAAAATAAAGTTTCCAATGAATTTAATGTTCCATTTACACAGTACAATTGTCCAATTACCATGTACAGTTCAGTGTAAAAATGTAATTACAAATCACTTCTCTTTCAATGATGCAGGTAGTTAGTGATAATTCCAATAATGTTAAAAAGAATTTCACAACACAAGATAAGACAAACTACTTTTACACAGCAAAACAATACAACAAAATATAAAGACATATTTGCAAAAACTGAAATGTATGACAGTAAAATTCTTTCAAATTACATTTCTGATTATAAAAGTAGAACACTGCAATGGCATATTTTGGGGAGCTACCATAAGAATACGAATTTTGTGCCTATGATTTTATTTCTTGAGCACTAATGTCAGCCTGTTTTAGCTTAAAGATTTGAAGAGCATATATTATAGTCCCTAACAGAAAACAACATAATGAAAAATTTTTGGAGATGTCTGAAGTAGCTTTTAAAAAATGCCAGCATGACCTCTACAATGCAATAAAATCCTCAAAATAGAATCCTGCTCCATCACTACTGGAAAAAAAAATTCTACTCATTTCTACTCTTCTAAAGTGATAAGATGGAATAGAGAGGGGTTTTGTGTATTATGCTTACAAAGAACCCTTTGTAACAGCTAAAATTCTGTAATAATAAGGAAGGAAAAAAGCTTTCTTGTTTTTTTGCCACTTAGCAGCACATTTTCAGCTCAGTAGGTTTTAATTTGATCAGAACTATGCATTCTTTTGATGTGGCATAAAAATGTTATTCTGAGACAGCATCTTCTCTCAAATAGGAATGCTCATTTCAGAGTGCAGTCCAAGATCTGTAGGGGTATAAAGTAAAAGAACATCTTACTCTGAGTAAAAAATGCTAAGAGAAATAGCAATGGTACTATATTATTACCATTTTTGGTTCAAATATATAGCATGACTACTTTGCATGATAAAATCAGCAGAATAGAATGACATTTAAGAAAAGATATAAACTGTGTGTCAAGGAAGGAAAGTATAGGAGAAAGTCTTTTGTTTTGACAGAGAAGACAGGAGAATAATACTATTTATATCACTGTAGTTTAGGATACTACAGGTAGGAAGGCCATGGGATGCTCAGAGATGAGAACTTTGCTGTTCAGGGTATCTGTGAAAGAATGTGCTAATAAATTGRACTGTTATTAAAGGGAGTATCTTTCTGATTCCCTCTGTGACTCAAAAGCTCGAAGGCTGCTTAGCCTGCTTGGCCTCAGTAAAATATCAGACCTCCCTTTCTACCCTTAATTTTGACACAAATCTGTAAACCTATGGTGAGGATCTCAGATTCTAGAGTTACATACTCTCACATGTAGAGATACACACTCCTATTTCTAGGTATTATCCACATCTACTCCATTATGTGATCAGAGATGGTGTCTGATATTATTTTGAAGAAAATCAGTTTGCACATTAATACAAAGCCTCTGCACAAGCAGTGTCACCTAGAATATGTTGCACAGGATTGCCATTTTTTACTTACATTAAACATATAATCCCACTCCAGCAGTACAGCTACAGCTATCCTAAAAATTATCACTACAATTTTAGATATATTTTGACGTTCATTATCTAGTTTTTAATATAATTTTTATTGAATAAAGTTTTACAACACAATTAGCCATCAACATTTTATAATTAAGCTAATATTACACAACCTACCTTCAAAAACATAAAATGGATTTTTTTTTTTTTTTTTAGGTTCAGCATACTGGATCTAGACTATCACTTAGAATTTTTTTTATTTTTCAAAGATGAAACCAACCTAACTATCTCAGAAAAAACGCACACATGTTACATAAAAGAGCACAATACAGCCCTCTTTAAGGCTTTGTCATTAATGGCAAGGTCAAACGTGGTACTTTTTGCTCCATTGATTCAGAGATTCATGACCCAATTGAGGTCAGTGCTTATGCAGAGAACACAATTAAATCAAGGTTAGACAAGCAGGATGCTTTGGTTCACGATAGTCAGCCAGCAGATTACATAGGACTAGGAAATTTGCATTTGAATCACATATGAAGAAGATAATTTTTTTCATTTTCATGACTGAAAAAAGTAAGGTTATTACTAAATTAATCTGATTTATAGAAAACATGAAAATAACTAAACTGCCTGAATTCTAAGAGTTACTTTATATGAGCTCTTTTCATAATATAAACAAGAAAATAAACAGAAATTACTTTGGTCAGTCTTTTATGTCTTGTTTACACTCCTTCAAGATAGTTTTTATGTAGCAAAGGAGTTGGAGTAACTTCACAAGCACTGTAAATCTTTCTAATCAGGATCCAACATAATACCTAAGAGTTCCTTTTGCACACTGAATGTTTCCTATCTTAATCCTTCAATAAGCACATAAAGTGCAGTCCTTCACAGACACACTTAAATAAATATAAGGCGTTAGTCGGAGTATGACATTTAAAGACTGGAGTAAAATAATATCATCTGATGTCAGAAAATTACTGATAGGCAGTGTATTTTTCCCCCCACGAAATCCAAGTTGGTTGCAATACAGGACTAATATTTCAATGAGTAAAATAATTAATTTTAAGGTTTCCACTTGAACTGAATGCTGTCAATATGTTAGTAGGTTTAAGTTCCTTGTAGTAAACCAAAGCACAAGGTTCACAGATCAAAGGCATAGCATTAAAACAATGCATGTAGTTTTTTCCAAATATATTGATATGTTTGTGAAAAGACATCATGGAAAAACCTAGTTTTGAGAAGCGACCTGGGAAAAAAAAAAAGAAAAAAAAAGGTGGATTGATCAAATGCAGAGGAATGAGAGGTTACACAGTCATACATAGAATGTGAAGATGTTAGAAATGTGCCCAGATTTGGAGATTTGCAAAAAGTATAGGAATAGCATTTAGAAGCCAAATTTGTCCAAAAGCTAAAATAGAATTGCCAATTGGGCTCACCTCAAGAAGCCARTAGATGACATTGTTTTACATAAAAAGAATATCCACACAGGTTGTATGATTGTGAAACATATTTGTACTTTTTTCCTATTATTGTTTCTTGTAACTATTCAATATAATTGTAGTAATTGATCTAAACAGGTTAGGGTGATAGGAAGATGCTATGGTGAGGCAGTATCATTTATATTTACTTAAGCATTTTGCACTGGGTCCCTGAGACCTAGTTCAGTGTCACAGCAACATAGTAATTGCCTTAGAGATCAGATTACTTGTTCATCTAGTCCAGAATGCAGCATGTAACTGCACTTTCAGATGTTTGAGATGAAAATAGATATTATTTCCAAACTATGCATAGCTAAGTTTGCAAACCTATCTCTTCAGTTTAGGTAACAGAATATTGTATGAATCAGTTCTATTGCTTTCTGTKTCCTCAATTTACTTTTATTTAGATTTCTTTGTAATATCTACTACACTGCTTGAGCACCTGTATGTCTAATTTTTTTGGGGGGGGAAATTCCAAACTTAAAAAAAATCCTTTGTCAACTTCATCTTTCGGAACTCACTGCCACTTTCAGATGTAAAATCAGTCTATTTCTTTTTTTCCTAACCTTATTTTTCCTTTTTTTCCTAACCTGAATGAAGTTCTCTGAAGTTCCCAGTCTTTCACTGAAGACCTAGAAGATGTAGAAGCAGAGCCTAGGCACTGTTGTGAAAACTGCAAGCACCAGCAGAAAACAACAGCCTGACAAAAGGCTCCTGCCACATATGTCTGTGGGCTAGGTGCTGAGTCCCTGCTGTACTCCTCAAAGGTCAGTTATAGCAAATGAAAGCTGGACATTGCCTTTTCTATTCTCTGCTAGGCTTGTCTGCCAACAGGTCTTTTCTTCTGAGACTATGACACCCTCCAAATGCTTCTTGGCCAACATTCACTTAGCTTGTGGGTGCAATATCACCTCCATGCATGCCTTCTCTCCATACCACCCTCTCAGTTGGTTTATTGCTTTTGATAACAATTTGGAGTATGAGGAAAATGACAGACAGCTTGTTTTACACTTCAGTGTAAAAATTTGTAGCCCCTCACTCAGAAATGAAAAACATACCAAAACGACTGACATGCAGGTTATTTTTATTTTGTTAAAATATCGTTTGACAATAGAGCCCATTCAAAGACTTTTCACAGACATGACGTTTAATATTGAAAAGTTACAAATTGCATTAGCTCAAAAGAGCAAATTAYGAACACTACAAACATTTGCTTATATTGGATGTGACAAAAGCCATATTCAAATACCTAATTTTCTCTCACACATGACAAAATTTACATACTTAGAACAGTGCCTGTTCTGTTAAGGCCTGTGCATCCACAAAATTACTGTCCATCTAGAAATTTACATTTATGAAAGGTTTGTTTGAATTTCTTTAGCTTCATTGGATGAATGAGAGTAAAATTATCACATTATTTTACMGATCATCATTATTATTTCATCGTATCCTTACTTGCACAAATGCAGATCAACCAGTAAGAAGCCACAGAAGGTACAAATGCTTGTCTAAATTTGCTCATAGTCTTTGTTAAACTGACTCTTTAGGTCAGAATGTCTCATTTAAATAGGCTGGTGACATTTATGCAACCCTTTCTGAAAACATACAGAAGTATCTTTCACTTTTTGTTATGATATTTCTGTTTCTAAATGATATCAAACCTCGACAATGTTAATCAGAGACAATAAGGAGAAGGAAGTGAAAATTTTGAACACTCCTGAAGAATCCACAGTGGGAACAATCTTATTGCTCATTAGCCATAAAATTTCTTTTGCTTTATGTATATATCAGCTTCTGTATGGCTTGAGACATAAAGGTACAACTACTGTAAAGCAAACCTAATCCAAATAAAACTCCAAATTCTAAAAAAACTAATCAATTTATTTCATATTTTCACTGAAGTCTTGCTTAAGTTTGATAAATGGATAGAAAACAAGAATAACTGATTTAATTGTTGCTCAGTGTACTTAAAAAACATTTTCCTGCCTTACTGGTTGAAGATTGCTTTATTATGCTGCTATTATCTATGTAACATAAAACAAAAGGGTCAAGATACCGAAAGTATGAATAAAAATATTACTTTCCTGAGGAAACATAAAAACATGACTATCACTGAGGGCTATGCTGATAATACCTTGACACTTTTCATAGATATTCTGCAGCTATTACTTCAAAGTCTTATGATTATTTATGGATACATATTTATTCTAACAACAGATCTTTCAGGCTAGAATTTTCCTCATTCTGGAATGAGTAAACAAWATTGACTATAACTATAGCACAAAAATAGTCAATATAAGAGCTAACAATACTTTCAAAGTTTCAGCTTCAAGACCCCCAGTTTATTTTTGACAATTAAGCATGATTTCCTCAACAGTCCTATGGTTTGATGAGGAGTGCCTGGTTGTTTTTAAAATGTTCGCACTAAATGCATGCTACTGTTGAATGGGGGGAATTAAGTTTATGAAAACAGTAGAGTATTTTATGACCTGTTGTTTCAGAGCCGGCAAAGTTAGCAAACACTATTCCTAAAGCCATGTTGACATTATCAGTGTTGTTAGAGCACAAACAAGCACAGAAATGAAACAAAGCCATCTTGGCAAGTGCTTCAAATAACTCCTCTTCCAAGTAGAAAAGTACATAACTGATAGAGATTAAATGCAGACTTCTATGAAGACAGCAAACTGCTATCAGTCATGGGAACAGTTTCAGTTTAGACTTTGGATTTTATTTTTCCTCTGGTCTTGTTTTGGAATTCCATCATTTTCTGAAAAATTAAGGTAGGAACTGGAAAAAAAATATATATATATATATACACATAAGCATCGGTTTTGTGTGTAGCGTGTTACAAAATACCTATTACTACTTATTTGTGAAAAAAGGAGAATATCAGGAAAAGGCTACAGAAAGAATATTGGTCTTTGAACAAATTCTTTTTATTTTCATATGTGTTGTCTATGTATAAACAGTGGTCCCCATTTTCTGTATTCCTGGGAAGCATGTAAAGCCAGGACAAGATTATCTCRCTTTACTCTAGTGTGTATAGACAAGACAATTCCATACTAGCCAGAAATTGGAATGTCTTTTATGTGGCACTTATTAATATACCAAATAAAACAGTACACCTTAACAAATATCTTAGATATATGCTATCAGAAAATAGGAGGGAGTATCACAGTTTTCATCTCAGTCCCTACCATTTCTCATTCATTTTTCTATTTGAAAAGAAAAAAGAAAGAAAAGAAAAAGAGGGAGAAACAAAAGGGCTTCTTCCCTTGTCTTTAAGAGAATTTAGAGTCTAGTGAAATTTATGACCTACCTGCTCAAGGACTTTTTATGTCCCACATATTCTCAGTATTTCCTGGTCAAAATGTCTGAGATTTTCCATATCACTATTAGTGCCCACAAAACCTCATTAAATCCACAGGCTACTAGAAACCACTGCTAATTGCCCCTGCAAAGGATTGATTGCTGGGAAAA
>NW_020454683.1:1222535-1228771 GCF_003342845.1 Nothoprocta perdicaria | reverse complement strand
ATTCTATGATTCTATGAATTTCAAAGTATATCTAATCTATTTAAAATGAAGACTAATTTGTTACATGGAGATATAATCTGCACCTCACAGGTTTAGATCCCCTTCTCAGGCCAACGCCAGAAAAAAAMCAAAAAATCATAAACCACCCAAACAACTCAAATCAGGATATTGAAGTAACACTTAAAGAAAGTTTAAATAATAGTAATAAAAGTAGTAATAAGAAGGATAAGAATAAAAGTGTGAATTATGAAAGTACTCTGATAGTGACAACAAATCCATCTTTTGGACATTAAGCAATGTAGGTTTCCCAAGAAGAGAATGTGACACACCTCTACCATGATGAAGCCTGTGCATGTACTAAAACAATTTAACTTCTTGGGCTTTTAGCGTTCTTTTAGATAAAAATACTGCTTAAATATAGGGAATATATTCTGATGAAATTAAATATTTTGTCCCTATTGGCCCGAACTGGAGGCAATATCAGAACAGTCCTGGTGTTCCAACATCTGTAGAGATGAAGGTTTCACCTGGTTGTGAGAACTATATTGGTTTTATTTCAATTTCTTTTCAAAATGAAGTGAAAATATAAGTCATGCTCCATTAAGAAAACAGACTATTTCACTGCATATTCATTACCTACTCTGCTTCCAAAACAGTCAACACTGGTGAYAACAAATACATACATTGAAAATGTGTATAGCTTCATTTATTTTTTACTATCTCATTTGACCTCTCATATTTTCATGCTGCCATCAAGAAAAAGTAAAAACTCTCTAATTCAGTAGCTGAAAATATACCACATTTTTGACTTCAAAATAGGCTACGAACATCACATCTTAGTTTTAAAATTAACCATACAAGGGGCAAGAACACACATAGTTGAATCAGATGTCATACAGCTGCYCTTTTAAGACTTGAATCTGTGAAACAAGAGACCTACTAATCAGGATCATCTCATTTATCAGATGAGAGGATATTAGTCAGACTTATGAAAAAGATACTGAAAGTAGTAGGCTCAATTTAGTCATACGTACACATATAAAAAACCCAAACATTTAAGGACTCCTRACCTACTTTTCTCAGATTCAAAACTGGAAAACAAGAAAGACTCATTTTTTTTCTCTTCTTACCGTTCAAAACACCTACATTTTCTCACAATTACACCCCTGCAGTCAGTTCACAGAACAGTTACAGCATTTGTTGAACAGATGACTTCCATATCTTCTACTGTGAGTATAATATAGTTTGTTTGTTATATTATTTTTGTCTACAGTTCTAAGGAGGTTATTTTTCAAGAGGTTACTAAAATGAAGGAAATAACAAATTGCAAGTGCATTTCATTTCTAAGCTTTGGAAACTCTACTATTCCTGTGATGAATAAGTAGCCAAGTAGACCAATGTGCATTAGTTGTAATTGTACTTTCTGGAACCTTGCTCCTAGTGAAAGAATAGAAATTTAATTTGAAGCATTACTTCAAAGTATATTTTATGCTGATTTTCAGCACTCAAATACATTTCTGACTACAGAGGAGCTAGGGTGCAGGTTGTAGTTCTGAGAAATAAAACTTCTTATCGACATGACTGAAATGAAGAAGTTTGCAGTRTTTTCTTTATATTTTCTTTATGCTTTAAATGCTTTATCAGCATTTATCAGCAACTTCACACTTAAATCAGCATTTAAGTCCTTGCATATAACTCAAGTTCTTATAAATGGAAAAACACAGTCTGTTCAGTATGTCTACTGATTATCTAGATGTACAGCCTCAGTCTGTGAACCAAAGTTTTTTTTTATTCTCCTCTGAGAAGAAAATTTGCACTTTTGCAGGCCAAAAAGATCACAGTCAATAGACATTTTCACCTAGAAAAGTGTTCAAGAGCAAAATCAATTCATCTGTGTAGAAAAAGAAGCAAAATATGAAAAAAAATCCCAACTCTTTCCTTTGGAAAAGGGGGAATGGAGAACGGAGTTGTCTCTTAATGGAGAATGAAGTTGCTTCTTAAAGCCACAATAAACTCTTTACTGTAAGTATTTAAAGGAAATACATATGCAATAGCTTGTCACTTCAGAAAGTAACTAAAAAAAAAGAATGAAAAAGAAAATATTAAAATTTATTAATTTTTTGAAAAAGTCCTGTCATTTAGCAAAACTTTTAAGCATTAAAAAAGCATTTGGCAATGCTTTTACTGATTGTCTGTCTCTCAGAGTAATGTCTCAATATAAATTTTAAGAGAAAATTTTAATACATAATCATGGAATCATTATGGCTGGAAAAGACCTTTGAGACCATTGAGTCCAATTGTTAACTCTTCAACACTCTGCCTGTTAAACCATGTCCCTAAGCACCTCATTTACACATTTCTTGAACATTGCCAGGCACCATGACTCCACTACCTGCCTGGGAAGTGTGTTCCGATCTTCACCACACTTTCTGTGTAGAAATTCTTCCCAATCCCTAATCTGAGCCTCCCCTGTTGCAATTTAAGGCCATTTCCTCTTGTCCTATCTGTAGTTATTCTGGAGAAGAGATCGAACAGCACCTCACTATAACCTTCTTTCAGGTAGTTGTAGAGAGCAGTAAGGTCTCCCTTGAGCCTCCTCTTCCACACACTAAAGCTCCCAGCTCCCTTAGATGCTCCTCATAAGGGCTGTGCTCTTGCCCTTTCACGAACTTKGTTCCCTTCCTTTGTAGTGACTCCATGTCTTTCTCGTAGGGAGGGGCCCAAGAGTGAACACAGTATTCAAAGCGCAGCCTCACTAGCACCGCGTACAGGGGGACGATCACTTCCCTAGTCCTGCTGGCTGCACTGTTCCTGATACAAACCAGGAAGGYCTTGGCCTTCTTGGCCACCTGGCTCATGTTCAGCTGGCTGTTGACCAACATCCCCTGATCCTTTTCTGCCACACAGCTCTCCAGCCACTCTGCCCCAAGGCTGTCGGGCTGCATGGGGTTGTTGTGACCAAAGTACAGGACTGAGCACTTGGCATTGTTGAATCTCATATGGTTGGCCTCAGCCCACTGATTCTTGGAATCATTTGTGCAACTTTTAAAAAAGTGAAATAACAATGAAATAGGAATATAAAAAAAAGCCTATATGATTTATATTAATAAATGATGAAGCAAATTTCAAGTTCATTGATCACAATACTACTATTAAATTTTGAATAGTTTATAGAATGTTAAGATAGCAAAATTCTTACTTTCCTGGTTGGGCCACCTCCRAGTGTAAATGGGAAGAGGTGTGAACTTTCAGTAGAGTCTATATAAAAGGCTGCTGATGATCATTCTATCACACAACAAGGCAGAGAAAAAGAAAATCCCCACTAACTTTATCTTTAGGCCTATTTCCCTGGAGCTGCATATGAACCTGCATGACTCATAGCTTTTGAGCAATAAAAAATGAAAACAGGCTGTTTGGTTTCATCTGAATAACCAGGCATTGTCCTGCAAAATTCACCTGCGCAACTTCTGAGATCAGAAAAAAAAAAAAAATCTTTCGGGTTATGATAGGTCTGTTTCCTTCTGACATCTTGAATTCTGTCTTCTTTCTTTCTTATGTTACATTTTTAGATAAACACTTTCATTTTGTTTCTAGACAGAGAATAGTTTTTTTTTTTTTTTTTNTTTTTTTTTTTTTTTTTTTTTAACAACACTTACACAGAAGCAGGTGGTTATAAATGGGATGGAGTCAGCATTGGCTTACAGGTATTTTAGGGAGGTAATCAAGCGTGCAGAATTCCCAGGAGGAGTGTAAGAAAAACTAAAACTCTACTTGGAAACAATAGAAGTGTAGACAATTGTTAACTTGGAAAATCTGTCTCCCCTCTCCCCACCCTTTCCCCTCTCTGTGGGATTGAGAATAAAACTACCCGGTCTCCCACACCCTTGCATTCCATCTCTAGAGCTCTGAAATCCCTTTTGATGGTTTCCAACTTGCCCTTGGTATCATTAGTGGCTCACAAAAGAGCAGCAAAGGGTCATTTATCTTGACTTCAGCAACAATAATTGAGAACTGGCTGGATGGCAGAGCTCAGAGGGTGGTTATAAATGGGGCCAAATCTAATTTGAGGCCTGTGTCCAGTGGTGTCCCCCAGAGGTCAGTACTGGGCCCCGTGCTGTTCAACTTGTTCATCAGTGACTTGGACGTGGGCATGGAGTGCACCCAGAGGAACTTTGCAGATGACACCAAGCTGAGTGGAGCGGCCAATACTCCAGAAGGCTGTGCTGCCATTCAGAGGGACCTGGACAGGCAGAGGGGAACCTCATGAGATTCAACCCTTGTTGACAAGTGCAGGGTCCTGCACCTGGGCAGGAATAACCCAAGGCACCAGTAAGATTAGGGGTCGACCTGCTAGAGAGCAGCTCCACAGAGAGGGACCTGGGAGTTCTGGCTGACAAGTTAACCATGAGTCAGCAGTGTGCCTCGTGACCAAGAAGGCCARTGGGATCCTGGCTGCATCAGGAGAAGTGTTGCCAGCAGGTCAAGGGAGGGGATCCTGCCCATCTCCTCAGCTCTGATGAGGCAACACCTGGAGTAGTGTGTGCAGTTGTGGGCTCCCCAGTATGAGAGGGATGTGGAGCTTCTAGAGAGGGTCCATTAGAGAGCAACCAAGATGATTAAGGGACTGGAGCATCTCTCATATGAGGAGAGACTGAGTGAGCTGGGCCTGTTTAGCCTGGAGAAGAGAAAGCTGAGAGGGGATCTGATTAACATGTACAAATRCCTGAGGGGAGAATGTAAGAAGGAAGGGGCCAAGCTCTTCTCAGTAGTGGTCAGAGATAGGAAAAGAAGCAATGGATATAAGTTGAAACACAGGAAGTTCCATCTGCATGTGAGGAAGAACTTCTTTACTGTGAGAGTGACAGAGCCCTGGAGCAGGCTGCCCAGGGAGGTTGTGGAGTCTCCTTCTCTGGAGGTCTTCAAAACTGGCCTGGATGCTACCCTGTGCCCCGTGCTCTGGGTGTCCCTGCTGGAGCAGGGGGTTGGACTAGATGATCTCTAGAGGTCCCTTCCAACCTCAACCATTCTGTGATTCTGTGACAGAACATTGTGTTGAAAATGGGCTTCTAACTTAATCCTTTTTCCCATTGAGATATTTTCAAAACCAAGACCATAGACTGGAAGTACTTATAGTTTTTATTTTCCCAGGAATTAAACAATTAAAATAACATTCAAAAAGTTTCATACAGCCAGTGACTAGCTTCAGAGGCAGAGAAGCAAATAATAATTTAGCAGCTACAAATGTACACAAATGTTGTATTTTGGAGAGTTAGCCACGTCAGTATCACTAAACATAGATTCAGTGCTAGAGGCCCTAGACCAATATAGGTCAGAGAAAAAGATTGGGTTGTTTGAAAATATCAGCAACTCTCCATTTTTATTAATCTGCCATAAACATCCCAAAAAAGTACTGAAGTGAAGATTATGGAATTTTTCATCTTTTCATAATTTTGATAAATCCTTAAGTCACCAGGAAGCCCAAGCATGACTTCATCTACACAAGTCCATGTGAACCTGGTGTTATCAGGGTTCAGATGATTCATGCTACAYGGTCTTATGCTGATATAAATTCAGAATGTGTTCAGAGGTTACCGATGAACATGGAAAATTATTCTGGATACCACAGATTAGAAACATCTTGATTAATCATTTGTTCAGTCTTTCACCAGAGCTTGCTCCATCTCTCTGCATGCAGTAATTCACCTATTCACCCGTACTCTCTATTCCTGTGGACAGAAAAACTTTTCAAGGAAAGTAACAGCCATGTACTGGCATCAGACTCATTTTGCATAGTGCAAAATAAGAAATTCTACATCTGCCTTTCGTAATGTATTGTAATTCTGTCTAATCTAGAAGATATATTTATACACATATAAATATCTATTTACACATATATATTTATATAYATAGGTACATGTAGACTACCTATATATATTTTATATTTGTATACGTAAACCCTGTACCTACTCTATATACATGCAATATTGCCTTTCTAAGGAAGAGCTTTCACTTTTCTCCTCCGTTGCAGTGTATCTTTTAACCATCTTCACCTGTTACRTTCTAGGTCAGTTACAGAACTATACAATTATACAATACTTTAAAATGGAAGGAACATTTGGATGTCATCTGGTTCAACTTCATTAACTTGTCCATTCAGGGCTTGAACATCTCTGTGGTTAGCCTCATGTGTCTTCTCTGAGAAGGAAGGAAGGAAGGAAGGAAGGAAGGAAGGAAGG
>NW_020454683.1:1211387-1222326 GCF_003342845.1 Nothoprocta perdicaria | reverse complement strand
AGGAAGGAAGGAAGGAAGGAAGGAAGGAAGGAAGGAGGGAAGGGAGGGAGGGAGGGAGGAAAAGACAAAAGACACCTTTCAAATATATAAATAGAATTTGTAATGTTCCTATCTGTTTCCATTGCATCTCTTATTGTTGTTCACTTCCAAGATGAGCCTGGCTCCATCTTCTTGGTATCTTCTGGTCAGGTAGTTGTAGACATCGACAGTTTCCCTTTTGCTTTCTCCAGGTTGAACAAGCCCGGCTCTCTCGGCCTCTTCTTATATGTCCTGTGGTCCTGTCCCCAACCAGCTTGRTGGCTTCTACTGAGCTTGCTCTGATATGTCCATGTCTTTATTGCACTGGAGAGACCCGAWCTGGACACAGAACTCCAGATGTGGCCTCACATGTGTCAAATAGAGGGTGTGAGTATCACCTCCTTTGATTTGCTGTCACTATTCTTTCTAACACAGCTGAGGAGGCTGTTGGCCTTCTTTGCTTTAAGAACAAATYGTTGATTCATCTTCAATTTCTTATCCATCAGAACCTTCAGGTGAAGAATCTGCACCTGTCCTGCAGAGTTACTTCCTAGATAGACAATCCTGAGCCTAAATTGTTGTATAGGATTATTCCATCTCAGGTGCAAGGTCAGAATTCCCTAAGGTGAGAATTCTTTCAGAACCAATCCCACATTTTTATGTTATCTAGGGGATACTTCATGCATTAAAACTTCTTGTTTAAAGATTCTTGCTGGATTGTTTTGTATAGGCAGGACATCCTTATTCTATCACCAATGAGGACAATGTCATTCATAGCTTTTTTTCTGAATTTGCCTTGGATTTGGTCTCAATCAACATATTTTCCTGTTCTTTCATCAAATCTTTACCACCCAAGTGAAACTGAATTATACAAAAATTCCAATGGGACATTTATCTTTTCAAAGGATAAATTAATCCTTTCATTCCTTTCAAAGACATTAGGAAAATTCTCCAAATTGTTTAGTGTATTTGAAAAAGAAAAAAAGGGAGACAAAGAGACAAACACAAAGCAAACTAATATTTCTAATTATTATTTCTACAAACATCACAGAATACATCAGACACCAAACAAACATGGGATATGGAGGACACGTGAGATCCTCATAAACTAGAGTGACAAAACTTCAGCAGTTTACTTTATAAACATTGAACTTTGTGATTCTGTGTGTGATTTTCCTGCAGCTCAATCTACACATTAAACTCCAAGTATGTTTTGCTAAAAGATTTCAGATCTGCTACCAGTTTGGGCAGAGCTATCTTTGAGGGACACTTCCCTTTTTTCTCCAAATGAATAAACCACACAGTAATCTTTCCAGACAATCACTCTTGTATTCTCTTGGATTGTCTTGTCTGGATTGTCCATCTAGATAATCACTCAAAAAAAGAAAGAATAATCATTTACTTACTGTGCAGGCATTATGACCCCTGATACTTCATAACTAGCAAACTACTTTCCCACATAGCAAGAGAAGTAAGATAAAGCAGTAAAGGCTTTAAAATATGAAGTTTTAAAATGAAAATGATGATCTACAATGGGATCATCCTTAGGCCAAAAGACAGAAAAACTTCAGGTCTACATTAATACATTCCCCTACTGTTATGATAGACTAAAATAGCTCTTGATTATCTGCTTCTTGACTTCACAGTTCTTAGATGCTTGATTGTACATAGTCAAAGAATGATAAATACATAAAAATAATGCAAGTTCTGATTCATGTTTTTAATTTTTCTTCTAGTAAATAGTTTTTGATTGTTCTATCAWGATCCTCCCTACACAGTGCATATATTTATTGAGCCACCATCTCACGTCTTTAGTATCAATCACCATTTAAAAAAATACTGCTTTCACATGGGTCAAGACAGCTGTTCTTGTACCCTGACCTGGTTATTATTTGGATAATTGCATTCTGTACTATTTGAAAGCTTTTTAATGTTCTGGTGAAATAGAACATTCTTTATATGCTTTCCTAAGCTCCTGCTTACACTTCGGAACATTTAGTGTATTTCACCCATGTCAACCTTGGTGAAATCCTGCATTAGTAACAGCATGTTAAATGTATCAGATTCTCTGGAGTAAGAGGCCTCTAAATTTAAGTCACTAACCATTTCTATTTTAAGATGCATTTCGTATTTGTTATTTATCCAGGAACTGCTTTTGCTTTGTTTTCATAATGGCACCAGAAGCACAGAGCTGGGGCTCTGATTCTGATTTTCCTTTTGTATCAGTCAGTAATTTTGTCAAGTGCATTTGCTCCCTATGTTTGTGTATATGAGAATATAGCTAGATATATGACATTGAAAAAAGTGTCTTACAAAAAGCATAATATCTTTTTTTTTTTTTTTTCCTGGATTTTGTATTGTGGAGATATATTCCAGAAATCCTCTATTCTAGAATAAAAGGGATTTTTATGTATCTGTTGTATCAAACACAGCAGCTTCTAATCATATTTTTTATCTTCCATTCCTTGTTATACAGAAACTTTGCATAAATATACTGTTGATTGTTTTTCAGCACTTCAAATCAAAGATATTTTTAAGCTACACTCAGTCTTTCCATTAAGGACTGAAAAATGTGTTTTGAAAGACCACTTGTAGAAAGAGGAGTGAGCTCAGAAAGTAAACATGCTAAAAAAATCAGAAACTATAWCTTATGATAGAACAGTAATACAAAATACTCAATCCATTATTAAAAGACAAAACAAAAAGAATTTTTTTTTCTTTTGGATAACAAAATGCACAACTATAAACATAGAGATAGGAAGTTCTCTATGATGGATGATCTTRTAAATTATTAGATAGAGAAAATGAATCACAGTAATAGTGATATTCTTTGAATCTAATGTAAAAATTAAAAATATACATATTAACATTATTCATTCTTCTCCTTTTTTTTAACTTCCAATAGATTGGACCAAGTCTTATTTTCATTATTTATTTTTATTCATGGACTTMTATCCTAGCTTAGACAGAATTTATATCTATACACTTTATTACTATAGTTTTTGTTATTACTTTTTGCTGTGGATACTCTGAGCCCTCCAAATGAAAGTGTAAATATTATTATTTATGCTAAGGCAACAGCAAGATGTCAGAAGAAGTCATGAGAAAATCACACCTACAATAACATTTTAAAGATGCTTTATGGCTGTAATTTTAATGCCAGCATATTCGAAGATAATTTTAAGGCAGAGTGATTAACAGCTGTAGCAGACTACTGCAGTTCTGATTAAAAGGAACATCTTCCTCATATATGTCTAAACTTATTTCTACAAAAAAATACACTCTCAGACAGTATTCTACCTATTAATCTTTTGTGTTATATGAGATTAACTGATTCTCTTTTTTTTTTTCCTCAGGATGAAGAGTTTTTTTCCCTCAGGATGCTTTTTATTCTATTATATTCTTACCATAGAACTGGAGGGCTTTGATCAATGACAGAAAACTCTAAGGATGAGTACTTGTGCCAGCAACAATAAATAACAGAATTAGCTTGGCCATCTGAAAAGAGGAATACTCTGTCCAGAGGTTCTCAAAATCAAAGATTTCTATCTACTACCTTTAATATTATCTTTACTTACACCCTGTGCGTGCAGGGGGGTTGGACTAGATGATCTCTAAAGGTCCCTTCCAACCTTAAGGATTCTATGATTCTACTAACACTGATAAATTTCGTTCTTTGGAGTTAGTTCATGAAACAGGTCTTTTATGTCTTTTTAGTTAAGGGAATGATGTTCAAATAGTAATTTCAAGAGAATAGAAGAAGAGTTTTTGAAATTTGGAAGTTTTATTCTATACTAAGTAATATTTTTTCTATTATGCAGTTTAAAATTTAGAGCAGTTCCATTTAGAAAGCCTCTGACTTTTCAAAAGAACTCATTTAATTAAATGGTGACCTCTTGTTTTGTATATTCTGTGTAAGGTATTCTTGTGATTTTATTTATACAGGGCATGTGGTAATGTTAAATTTCTCCTGATGAAACATATTTTTTTCTGGCTCATTTAAGAAGCTGAGCAACCATCATGTCTTGAGGCTGTATCTCTCTTTCACTTTCTATTGTTTAGTATCATACATTCAAATCCATGCCTAGCAGACTTGTGGCTTAAGCCTCTTTTCTTGTTGATTTCTGAGTAATAAATTAAAATCTGATAACATTTAAATTGAATGTCCATGTTATCAAAGCAGCAAAGTKTTTCTCTCATTTCCATGTGTTTAGCTCTGCTGACCTGATACAAGCTCCACAATTCTAAGAGGAATGAGCACTGTAATGGTGTAAAGAGAGGTTTATCACAGCCCTTTGGCAAATTTCCACTTCTGAGTTCCTTGGTAATCTTTTCTCTTCTACTCTTACTGGAAGTTAATGCTACTTTCCCYTACAATTTGGAATTACTTAGCCCTTTACAATCATCTAAATATGAAATACTGGTTTTGATACAAAGAAATTTACTATTAAGACATGCGGCCATACTCAAAAGAAAAAAGTTGAGAATCCTTTAGGCTTCTTGGTAAATAATACTTTGGCATTATTATCTTTAAACAACATTCTTTAAATGGAATTTTATAACTGAAGAAACAAAAATTGTTGGTCCCTTGCCAGTTGTTACATTGAATACCTTCACCAAACCTAATGCAGTTGTGCTAATGTATGTCAGCTAAATATCTCATTCAAACATGGAAAAGGTGTATGTCATTTTAAAATTTAATTATATGATGTGTAGAGTCTTTTTCTCCTTTAGGAAATTGATCAGGCCAGCATATCTAGTACAACAAATAGTGGAGTAATGAAAAAAGTTCCTTTAGGAAGAGGTGACTTTTGAGATCTTAGATTGAGAGGCAAAAGTTTGAAGTATGTTTATAAAAGGATGTGTGGTTGGTTAGGCAGGTAGATGGAACTGGACATTGAATATAAAGTTCTTAGATGCATCAGATGCCCAGTGATCTCAGAGCAACCCATAGCACAAGAGGTAAAGTGTAAAGAAAATTACCTGGAACATCATGAAAACTGAAATTCTCTAGAAATATGGCATGAAATGGATGAAGATTTTAGCTTTGTTTCATTCTTTACCTAGTATGAGTGGGATGCAGTAAGAAAGGACATAATCCAAAGACTATTTCTGACATGCTTGATATGACACCATTTAGACATTTACATTTAACCTAGGGAAAGCTASATAACAAGAAACTGATGAACACTGTATTTCACATAAAAATAAATATATGCCTTTAACCTGAGGTTATGTAGAGAAGCTGACAATACAGAAGAGTTTGTCACATGTAAGATGGAAGAGTAAATTTTGAGACTCACTGAACAATGACGATATGGTTGCCTACCATCAACAGATAAGTGGAAGCTGGGAGAAAAACTTCAGTGTAGCAGACAGATGCAGAATTAAATCTTGATAAGGCAACTTAATTTTTTTTTGTACAAGAGCAAACTAGAAGTCATGCTTACTTCCACTCACATTGCAGCACAACTCCAAAATCAGCTCTTTGTCATCTAATTTATAAGCCGCTAAGCACATGACTGCCATAATGGGTTTGGGTTTAATTCTTGTTTATCTTTGTGTTGCATTTACTCACATACTCAGAATTTCCCGAGGTTCTATCCAGATTTTTATCTCCTTTCCTATGATTACTTATGACTCAGAACCTAAGTAAGATATTTAATACTTCTGAATACCTACTGACTTTCAGAAATGCCAATAATGGTCTGGTATTTCTGGTTACAGCTTCCTCCTGTAAATAAAATGCTACTGTATTTAAGTATCACAAAAATGTTAGTCTCGGATGAGCTACCTTGTTCCACTTAGCACCATGGGGTTCAACTGTCTGTATGTGACTGCTTTAAATGTTGAAATATGTATTTCACATATAGTATAGACAACCATATTTTACATAAACCAGTAAGTGAGAATGGTATATGTCCTTTTTATCTTTTTTTCATGAAGCAAGCCTCTTTGAGGCTTTGAGTAAATGGTTTTGGTAGGCTTTAAGAGATACATAACACATGCCCTGCAACATCCCAAGATGATGAATTCATAGAAATCAGAGGATAAGATGTTTGAGAATGAGGATGAGGATGTCATCCAGCAAACAGTTATGCTCTCTGCAGAGCATAAAATCAGAAGGTATCTCTCTTCTCTTTCATCATCTCTTGCTCCTGCTTATTTTCTCAGCTCAGGCATATTATGCACTGCAGTTAAGTCTGAATTTGCCAAAGTATAAACAGACAAATAAAACTAAATAAAATTAATTATGTGACTTTTGTCCCAGAAGCAGCTATCGCTTTCATGAATATAACTCTATGCACATCTATTCTCCCACCTTTCAACAATTTATAAAGACAAAATGTCTCCAAAGTCATTTCACCTCCAGTACCAATAGTATCCCTGTGGCAACTTCAGTTCAAAAAATAGAGAAATGTTTCCTGCGATTTGCTTTCTTTTCCTCATCTCCTTTTATAAATCTATTGTTTACTTCCTTTGCTTAATACTGTGCTGTTTACAGATCCCTTTGCCTTTGTGTTTGTTACAGGCCACCATTTTATTTAATAAGCCAACAGCTTTGATAGTTTATAAATCTTAATAGTTTATAAATCTTAAACTAGCAAAACAGCTGATTACAGACCACAGAGATTAACTATATTGTGGTAATCCCATGCTYGGAGGAAGGGACAGTATGTTTACAGTGCATGCTTTCTAGAACGACTCTTGCAGAATATGAGCCATTATAGTAAAATACACTGGTATCGCATTTTAAGGATTTAGGACTAAATTCAGACCTCTTACTTTAGGTATCAATCTTGGATATTGCATTGCCAAAGAACTAGGTTGCAGAGTGCTTCAGATCACAGAAGTCTTTTGTAGCTTAARAGAAAGAGGTCAGAGCCTCTGAAGAGCTCCATAAGATGAACTGGTGGAGTTAGTGTGCTCCACTGCTGGCTCTGACTCTTATCTGACTGCACAAGGCTAATCACCTGTCCCAGATGTGAACATTTGCGATCAGATCATATCCCTGATATTAAATGCTTCCATGACTTAGCTCTTATTAAAAATCATAATCTCTAATAAATGCATATTTAAAGTCTGCYGGCAGCATCCCACTTAAACTGGAATTTAGCAGTCTAAGGCTCTAAGTATTTATAGAACAGTAGAAGTACACATCTCCAGCGTAACATATTGGGAATGTATGTTATTGGTGTTTATCTTATACTAAATGTTGAAAATGAGAGTTAATGAGCAGCAGAAATTGCAAAATGCAGTTGTGGAGCTATTACAGAATGACAGAATCTTTTTGCATTAGGAAGTGTGTTGCCACCAGGTTGAGGGATGATCCTTCCCGTGCTCAGCCCTGGTGAGGCCGCACCAGCAGTGCTGTGTCCAGTGCCGGGTTCTCCAGTACAAGAGGGACGTGGAGCTAATGATGACAGTCCAGTGTAGAGCTATAAAAATGATGAGGGGACAATAATGTCTGTCCTATGAGGAGAGGCTGAGAGAGCTGGGCCTGTTAAGCCTAAAGAGAGGTAGTCTTACTAATGTGCATAAATACCTTAAGGGAGTCAGCCAAGAGGATGGGCTCAGACTCTTTTCATTGGTGGCCATCTGAATATGATGAAGAAYTTCTTTCCTGTGAGAGTGACAGAATCCTGGAAGAGGCTGCCCAGCAAGGCTGTGGAGCCTCTTCTCTTCAAAACCCRCCTGGCTGCTGTAGGTGTCCCTGCTGGAGCAGGGGATTGGACTAGACGATCCACAGACATCCCTTCTGACTTCTACCATTCTGTGATTCTGTATCACAACATTGAGGAAAATAAAGTTTTCAGACACTAACTTACTTCAATGACCGTATTTTTTTATCTTCTAAGCTCTTTTTTAAATCAACATTATTTTAAATATCTTGGAGGTTCCATGAAAAATTTTTAGAGCTTAAAAATACTAAGTTGAGTGTTCAAACAAATGCTCTGGAGCTGTTTTTTAAAAAAATAATGCAACCTTACAGCATTATAATGATGACAGTTGTCAGTACAATTATATTATTGTACTTAGATTTTACACAGGAATTGTGCTGCAAAGCAAGGCAGTTGAGGAATGATGTTAAGTGCAGCTTTTATTATTTCCATAGTTTTTAACAGGGCTAGTAAAAAAACTTAAAAAAAAATAACCTGAGCTCCCAAATACTACATTTTCAGGTTTTCACTTCAATTGACTACAATAGTGTCAATCAAACTCTTTAATAAATTTTACAGTTTGATCTGAAATAGGAGTATTCTGAAGCAAAAATCTATTCATTTTATTTGCTTTTAGCAAAAATGTACTGGATATAGAAAGGTCATTCTTAGGTTGGAAATTATGCCACTTTCATAAAAACACTACCAAGATGCATAAACACTTGTTTCTTTGCAAAAACTTTTAGAAAACTTTGAAAGAAAAAAAATGAAAAAAGCTTTAATAATTTATAAATTAAAATTTGCATTTAAAAACACAAACTATCCTGGGAAATAAAGATAGTTTTTAATAAATAAATGATAAAAAATCTATGTATTTTCTTTAATGACAACTTCAATCTACAGTATCAAAATTACAGCAATAGTATGATGTCAATACATTTGATAGCCCATACCATTATATGCTCTTATTGAAAAACATTTGTGATACCAAAGCAATTTCATGGAAAGTATCCAAATGATCTGMAAATATCTGATGACAATGGAAATGAATGAAGGCTATGAACAGAACAATAAGAGATTACTAGAAGTAAAAGATTATGGAAATTACATGAAGTCAATGTGAATCACAGTCCTATAAATGTTCTAAAGATAAAAAAGACAGAATACTTTCTCTTTAAAGAATTCAATTTCAGCATAATTTTTACATTATACAATTGAATATATTTGGCATATAAAAATTAAATTAGAAATGACAATAGAGAACATAAGATCCAACTGCTAACATTTAGCTAAATAATGCAAAGAGTAAACTGCTTTGTTCTTCGTGAATATTCAAATATTTAAAATCAGATGGATTTTTCAGTATAAAATTCTAGTAGTCAAGTCACTAGAGTCAGTGAGTTGGGCTTGCAGAAAACAYTCCACCTTCCTGCATCCCTGCATTCCTGCATCTGAGGCACTTTACCTTTCTGATCTGAAGCAAGGAGCCAAGTCACTATAAGGAGACCAATCTTTGGAGCACATTTCTGTAATGAGGCAGGCCTTGAATGCATGTGGGAAAATGGAAATGAAAAGTAAAGGACAGTGGCAATAAGGAGAGATGACAATTAGCTGACTGTCTATTAAAATAATTTCAGATGAACATGGCCATGATGCTGGAGATGAACTTCTGTCACTTCTGAGAAAAGGAAGGTTTGGGAAGTGGGACAAACACTGAAAAACAGAAACTCTTCAGCCAGAGAAGATTTTTTTTTTTTTTTAATATCTTGTCATTGTACAATTGTACAACCTTTTGAGTCCATTCTTGTAACCTCTGATTCACAGTTGAGTTTTTGGAAGTCAACTTATTCTGTGTTTTCTACTTGTGGAAAAACAACTCTTTCATCTACAGTTTAATCCACAATTTTCTCTGCAATTTCAACTTTGTTAGACTGAAACCACTGCCTCTTTACAGGTGTCCTGTATGATTTCTACTGTTAGCATTTAGAACAAGAAAAAAAAAAAAAAAAAAAAAAAAAAAAAAAAAAAAAAAAAAGCAAACTTTCACAAGACACTATCCTTTTTGGTCTGAGCAGAAAATAAAAATGAACTAAAAAAAGAAAAGAAAGCAGGGGGGAGGGGAGAGGACTATCTTGCAGTGATCAGAGCATTTGAAAAGGATGTCTTTTCTGAAAACTGTGTTCTATTACACTTCTGCATGAATCCAGGATATCCAGTTCTACTCAAGATCACAAGGACCAGCTCTTGGCAACTTATCCATAGCATCTTTTATAGTTTTCAAGGTTTATTTTCTGGCAGTTCTATTTAAGGCAAATTACATTAATCGGTCTGACACAATAAATATACATCCTATTGAACAGAATGATTTTTACTATGAAGCCACTTTTTCACACAAAATACCAGCCGGCTATCAGCAGGTCACAACTTATTGGTTGGGACCAACTTGGGCCGGATTCTAACTTGTTACTTTCACAGTAGCTGGAGAGGTTCTGGAAAGCAGGCCCTCTTCTTATTCATCCTGACAAAAATAATTATAGGAAAACCTTAGAAGGCTCCATCGGCCCGGGGCGCGGCGGGGCGCGGGGCGGGCGGGGGCGTGGTGAGCGCGGGAGCCCCTCGGCGCCGCGCGGGGGCCGCGCCGCAAACGCGGCTCTGCCGGAGGAGGCGCYGGGGCTGCCGGCTCCGCTCCCGCCGCCGCTCCGGCCCCTCGCACGGGCGCTGCTGCTCGGCACGAGCCGCCCCCTGCGAAGGCAGCGCCCGCGCCATGTGAGCGGGAGGCGCAGCCGTCGGCGCGGGGCACGTCCAGGATGTGAGGAGCAGCCCGGGCGCGGCAGCGCGGGGCCAGCATGACCGAGGTGAAGGCGAAGGACCCCGGAGCGCCTCCGTCTGCCAGGGACGGGGCGGTCCTGCTGCAGGGCCACCCCGGCCGTGACCCATTCCGCAGGGAGGCAGAGGCCGCCGACATCTCCCTGGACGGGTTGCTCTACCCCAAGAGCAGCGACGAGGAGGAGGACGAGGAGGACGAGGAGGAAGAGCCGCCGGGGGGAGAGGAGCGCGAGTCCCTCCCGTACCGTCCGGGCAGCGGCTCCCTCTCGGATAAGGACTCCCTGGACAGCGTCCTCGACACCTTCCTGGCCCCGGCGGCTCATGCGAGCTCCGCCCTCGCCGCGGCGCCCTGGTCCTTCCTCGGGCCGGAGCTCGCGGAGGTGCCCGGCGCGCCCATGAGCCGCTGCTCCGAGCAGCGGGCGGGGGACGCGGTC
>NW_020454683.1:1192549-1211274 GCF_003342845.1 Nothoprocta perdicaria | reverse complement strand
GGCCCCGCCGCCGGCCCCCGCCGCCTCCCCGCCGCCGCCGGCGGAGCCCGGCCAGGACTACGTACACGTGCCCATCCTGCCGCTCAACTCGGCCTACCTGGCGTCGCGCACGCGGCAGCTGCTCGACGTGGAGGAGTTCGAGAGCGGCGCCTTCGGGCCGCGCGCCTCGCCCGCCGCCGCCGCCGCCGACTTCGCGGACTTCGCCTACGCGGCGGCCCCCGAGGGCAAGGAGGGGCCCTTCGCCTACGGCGACTTCCAGCCCGCGCTGAAGATCAAGGAGGAGGGCAGCGGCGCCTACCTGGCCGCCAAGGGCGCCGCGGGCCCCGCCGACTTCGCGCAGCACCCGCGGGCCGCTCAGGACTCCTCGCTCGAGTGCGTCCTCTACAAGACCGAGTCTGCGCTCCTGGCCGGCGCCTACGGGCCCGCGGCGGCGGCGCCCGACAGCCTGCCCTCCACCTCCGCCGCGCCGCCGGGCCTCTACCCGCCGCTCGCCCTCAACGGCCACCAGCCCCTGGGCTTCCCGGCGGCCGTGCTGAAGGAGGCCCTGCCGCCGCTCTGCCCGCCCTACCTCGGCTACCTGCGGTGAGTGGCGGCGCGAGGCGCGGGCGCCGCGGCCGCTGGGCGCTCGGGGCCGCGGCCCTTGGGCGCGTTAAGCGCACGTGGAGGATGCTGAGGCARCTACGTCCATTTTCCCCGTCTAAACCCCGTCTGACGGTTTTAAACGGCGCTGACTTCGGTGTGACGGTAGCTGGCTGGTGTTTTGCCCGCTCGGGAAGCGCAGTTCGTGTGGGGAGCGAGCCGTGAGGCATTTTGCTGTGTTGTGTTTTAGCTTTGCAACTGATACATTTTAAAATCCTTCAGGCACAGTTCTGGTTTGAGAAAAGTAGCGTTTTTATCTTGGTAACTGTTCATTACAAGGTAATGTCTCAGCAAGAAATCAGTCCTGAAGAAGGGAGGAGCGGGGTGTTTTGCAGAATGTGTTCTAATCCGCACATAGACAGTATTTATAGATGTCTAAGTATTCTTTGAAATATCCATTCTTGATTTGAGGAAAAAAAAAMCAGTTAATTTCATACGAAAACAAAAGAACCCTGAAATGTTTCAAATATTTATATAGATTTATTAGAATGAAGTGGCTTTCTGTGATTCCAAGGTGTTATGCATTACATAGGGAGGCATGCGAATATATATGCACGCAATGCTGCAGCCTCAACAGAAATCCTTGGATGTTTTGAAACATCAAGATTAAGTAGATTAGTGGGTTTTGTTTTCTTTGTTTGTTTGCTTCTTGCAAAGAAATTTGGAAGTACTTTCCTTAGCTTTCCTTAATGTTCCCATCCAAACTAGTTGTTGGTCCGAAGGCTGCAACTGAATGGGAGGAGACGATCTGATTTGTAAAGATTTTTTTCTAGCTAAGATAAATTGYTCCTGTGTGAAAAGAGCTTTTGAAATTCAGTTTATTTCAATTTGATTCTGTTTCTCTGCAATTCTGTGCTTAGGAAAAGGTATAGAAAGTAGTATGGCTTTACTCAAAAGGGTTGTTGCCCAGAGGGAAGATGAACATTCTGACAAGGGCCTCGATTTTTACCTTCTTCGGCTAATGAAGGTTGGAATATTACTTTGACCAATATAATAACTTTTTTATGCCTTGGCAGATTTTGTAACTGTAACTTCTATTATAGAGAAGCCTGCAAATRGAAATGCAGTCATACTTGCAGTTTTCTAATTTTTGTCTTATTGTCCTCCTGAGGTTTGGTTACAATTTAAAAAACCCTGAAGTTTTAAATATAAAACTGATTAATACAAGTAGCTGTTACAAATTAGCTTATCTGCCACAAATCGAAATATATAATTTCTCTTAATTCTTTTTCTTTTAAAGGCCAGATACAGAGACCAGCCAAAGTCCTCAGTACAGCTTTGAATCCTTACCCCAGAAGATTTGCCTCATCTGCGGTGATGAGGCATCTGGTTGCCACTACGGAGTACTTACCTGTGGAAGTTGTAAAGTCTTCTTTAAAAGGGCAATGGAAGGTACTTTATGATGCTGTTGTTCCTAGTTACTTCTTTCTAGGCACTGCAAAGMACATAACTTGTAGCAATTGCTGAAACAGATCTTTAAAAGTATTAGGARTGTAGTTAGGATTTTCTGTACTTGCTGTTTTGGCAACTCTATTTAAAGTATTGCAGTGAATACTAAATTCTTTCCTAACTGATTTTACCAACATTATTTGTTTTACTTTTATTAGTTGCTGTTGATCACTTTCTCTGGGTAGGCAGAAGTCCATAACAATCTTCCATATTGCCCATTTTAATTTTGAAAGTTTGAGTGATAATCAAATAAAATGTTCATTCTGTTTTTTAAGTCATGAGGCATTTTTCTTGCTTGCAAAATGAAGAATTTGGCCTCCTGAATTTTGTGGAAGAATTTCATGTTTTACTGAACTATTCAAGTAACGATAAATGGGTTTGACTTTTGTTCCAGCCAGACATTAATTAACTAAGGCAAGCTGCAGGTTTAATAAGACAATAGTAAGATTACTTATACTTATTTATTCTTTTTGGATTATATTGTGTGACTTGAGGTCATTGTCAATATATGCCTGCTGAGGTTTTAAATCTGGAACAAATACAAGAACAGATTTCTTTATATAGTTCAACCAATGATGCCCTATAACAAATGTGCCTACATCTTATGCCCTGTCTCCTTTTCTGTAGCTATAATCTTACCCACAGGAACTAGGATATTAAGGTTGCTGTTCCATATACTTAACCAATCTGTTATTGCAATGTATAGATTTCCTCAAAATAAAAAAATCCATCTTAAGTTTTCATATTATGATGCACAGCTTATCCAACTTTATAGACTTAATTTACCTTCAAATGAAGAGGGATATGAATATTGAGAAACTAAGATCTTAGAGAAATAGCATTCTAAAACAACAACAACGTTGTTATTTTCTAGCTGAAGCATACACACATGTTTTTAAGGACACTAGACTATGTTGACTTTGGAGTTACTGCAGCTTTTTCTTCTCCAATACATTTGTGGGAGGTATAAGAAGCAGTTATTAAAAACAGGGGAAGAACTGGCTCTTAAGACAATGCTAGAAATACACGCTTAAGTTTTTTTAGCTGTGTTAATCTAGCCTCTTGGTTTTGCTTCACATACTTTACTTTTTTTTTYCTTTTGGTGAACCACCCATATACTTAAAAATGCCAAACAAGTTTTAAGAATGTGCATAATTCATGAATGCTATATTTTTAAAAGTTTATTTCAACTGCGCCGTTATATGTGTATATATATGTGTTTTCTATTTTAATTTGATTCAATCCCATTCAAATTTAATCTCTTTCCTAACTCAGTTTCAATACTTGTACAGAAGGTGAGCCTGCTCAAAAATGCATTTTATTAGTGTTCAGCATAAAAATATCAGTGATAAGAAGATATGAATTGTTAGTAAAAGTGTCTTAATCAAAGCTTGGTTTTGCGAGTAATTTATGGAAAATGTGTATTTGTAGAATTTTACAGGATCAAGAATATAGTCATAAAATGAAAGGAGGTCAGCATTTACACAAACAAAATACATACGCTTTACATAGCATGTTCATACTCGGCATTTTTAAGTGATTGCAAAGAGTTAGAATATTATGAGAAATTGATTTCTGTATTAAAAATATTCAAAGACTGGACAACACCTCAGAAAGGGGATTAAAACAATAAAAAATATAGGCCATGATTCTTAACGGAAAGCTTGACAGAAAAAAGCAGCGTGACAGAGACAGATACAGAGTTATTCATAGGTGCCTGGCTTTTTGTAGAAGGTGTAAGTCTATGGAAAATTCTAAAAAACTCAGACTTCCCATTTTAACTGAAGCACAGGATATAATAAGCAGCATTGAAATAATCTCATTTATGGATTAATGCCTGGTTTCCCTCTAGTTTAGGTGTACTTCACTTTTAACTTTATATTACAACTAAGGGTAATAGAATACTCTCCAGTTAAAAAAAAAAAAAAAAAAGGATATTTTTATTACAAATACAATAGAAAATGGCATTTGGAAGTTTACAAAATAATTGTGTAAATTTATTTGAGCATATTTTTAATGTGAAATATCTCCATGCCCATCATTTCTTGAAGTATGAGTGAATTATTTAACCTTTATAAATTTTGGATAGTACGATTACAGTCATAGCTATTTTGTTTATTAAGTAATAATTCTTGTAAATAAATCGTTAAACTTTGTGAATGCAAACTCGTAGTCATGACTCCACTTTAGATTTACTGTATATAAGTACCTACTATAAGAAATAGTACTATAAAATCGTAAATAGAAATYTGCTACTTGGATTTTCTGTGTTTAGATGACTTTCATATCTTATGAAGCTTTCAAGAACATAAAATAAAGGGGCAAAGCATACTGCCTTATAATTTGCTGAGAAATGTCTATTTCTATTTTAAAAAATCTATTTAATCTCAAATATGCTTGCTGTTTCAAGCCTTTGTCATCTTTCGGTTCACACACCAATTATTTTAACTCTCCTTTTGTGTGTGGAAATTACCTTATTAATTAAATATTCCCTTTGTGTTAAAAGGAGCYGTTACATTATCCAGAAAACTCCGTTTTTCATCTCTGATGTTTCAGAATAAAGTCAAGTCATAATATTCAGAACAAACAATTATTTAGGCCATACAAGTGAACCTAGAAATATTCTACAGCTAGTAAGATTTAATCATACTTTTGACTATAACCAACAAAGATTTATAATATAATTAACTTAACCATTCACACTTTAGCAGTGATCCAGAACTGTTTTAAAATCACTAACATGAATGAGTAGATTTAGGATAAATTATTTCGGTTTGTTTGTTGATAGCAAATATTGAATGTTTGTTCATAATGAATTGTATAATATGGTGCGTAGTATCCATTGCTGGGTCCTTGATTTCTGTAGGTTCATATGATCATAAAGGAAAAAATGTTAGTAAAACATATATAGTTTGTGCTAAACAGAATCTTGAGGAGAAATAGGTTAATCACAGGCAGATAATTTTTTTAGAAAAAATATTCATTTTCAATAGGCTTTGAATTAATTTTTTGCCCAGTTTTAAGTCTCCATGCAGGTTGCAATATTTTCAGAAGTAAGTTTTGTCTTTCAGGACAGACTTAAGGGAAAGACTATGATTAGTAAATATTTGATTAGAAAATACATAATACACTTTTAAGACCTTGAACAACAGCTTTTAGAGCATCTGAAAAAAATGAGTTGATTTTTGGGGAAGTCGGGAAAAAAATAATACTGCAAATGGGAAGAATAGCTAAGGAAAAGCTAAGGGATAAGGATAGCTAAGGGGCAAATATTCTGTTTTTTGTTTTATTTTCTTTCAGGAAACATTACCTTTCTTGTCAGTGAGTTGAGAATGACTGTTATTTGAGATATCAATCAAAAAGTACTCAGAAACAATAGAAGCAATGTTTTCTAATAAGTAGAACTAGTGTTTTTGTAAAGTGATTTACTGTTAGTGAGTGGAAATTACTACTAGATCTACTTCACGGTCACACAAAAATTAGATATAGTATTTCTAATATATGATTATATCTAATACATGATTCCTCCATCTCCATATGACAAAGAACTTTTCCTGTGAGGGTGACAGAGCCCTGGAACAGGCTGCCCAGGGAGGCTGTGGAGTTTCCTTCTCTGGAGATCTTCCAAACCCGCCTGGCTGCCACCCTGTGCCCCATGCTTTGGGTGTCCCTGCTGGAGCAGGAGGATTGGACTAGATCTCCAGAGGTCCTTTCCAACCTCAACTATTCTGTGATTCAGTGATGCTGTGATTAGGAGAATAATAATTATGCAGGTGAACACTTTTTTAACACTAATTTGATGGAGTCTTTAATGTTATCTATGAAAGATATCTTCATATAGAGTCATGCAGGATAACAGTAATTAGATTACATATGTAAAAGCATGGCAAAATTTATGCCTTGAAGAGCATCAGAGAACTTTTCAAGAGTTTTGTTTGCAGATGTTTTACTGATGAAAAGTACAAATTACGTAGATTCTTAAAAAAAAAAAAAAAAAAAAAGGTATTGTCTCTCCTATATAAAGTTCTCCTCCTACTACTTACTATTTTGGTTAATAATCTTTATATAAGGTGTTTATTTCCCTTCATCCTTTGATTATATTACTTAGACATACAGTGAAAAGTAGGTCCCCAAATCTGAAGAGTTTGAGACCAACATTAATAAGTGTTACAGCAGATGTGTGAAAAGCTGTTCATGGTATGTTTAAGCACTGTAACACTTTGTTACTGTTAGAAAACCAAATTGGTGATTAAGTAGAAAACTTACCTCATTTTAATTTTTCCTTCAAGATCGGGGCAATGGTCATATACAAATAATAGTATCAGGGAGCAAAGCTCTACCCTAGGTACTAGCTAACATGTAACTGACAAAATGTGAAGGTTTTGGGTTTTTTTTAGAGATCTAGTTGGACACTACTTCATGGAAAGTACAGTTTCTATAGGACTTTTCTTTATAAGAAGAGGTACAGGTGGAAGAAAGTATTGAAATAAGAACAACCTGCATTGTCTGTAGTTGTAGATCTGACCATCTGTAGATCTGTAGATCTGACCATAGTCTGACCATCACTTCAAGCAAACTTTTTGAAAAATTTTATGGGACTCGGATTTGTATAGCCAGTTTTATGGTGATAGTGTGATTCTTTACATCCTGTAGCGAAATGCTGTGCATAAAGAAAAATTGCAAATTTAAATAAAAGTGCTTTTCCATAGTTTAAGAATGGAGACCAAATAATTAAATAAACAAATACAATTGCTTTCTTTGGAAGGATAATGAAATGGAACACTATACAAAATCTTTAGGCTTTGAGATTGGCTGGGGAGCTCTGAAAAAAGAYCTCTTGTTTCCCACCTCTGCAAGAATTTGCAATCCAGTTTTGTTAATCCAGTTTTCCAGATTGGGTCCCAGAAATTGGTACAGTTTATACCATGGACAAGATAGTGATGGAAGTTTTATATGAAATAGGCAAAATGCTTTTCACTTAAAAAGTAATTATACCAAATTTAGTATTATTAAAACTATTTCATATTTCACGTTACTGAAAAGCGTTAGTGTGAAGTCCACTATGTGGATTCCCCACATCACATGTACAAAGCTACTGCATTGAAGGTTTTAAAGTTCAATTAGAAAGTCTCACTTTTGTGAGAACAAAATATTTTCAAAATGAAAAGGGAAAGTCTAAAGATCTGTATTGATACATAATTGTATGTATTCATATTCTGATTTTAAAAATATTTTTCAACAAATTAAGAAACATTAACTTGTTTAATTGCTAACATAAGGCACAACAATTGAGTGGCTAAGATTTTATTAATTCTGGTACTTTGATGATTGTGTTAATGCTGAACTCCTTACTACTGCCGTTGTGGTCCGTTGTTACTGATTTTTCCTGACAGAGATGGCTTAGAGTGTAATTACTACTACTTATTAAGGCTTTAGGGGGTTAATTTTATGTAGTGTATTTATTATAAGCTCTGTTGAATATTGCGTTAAACATCTTTTAAGGTGGAATAGAAAATATTAGTTATTATAATAGCAGTTTCTGGTAGTTATATGCTGAAATATATATACCTTTAATRTACAGCCCACACTGAAGAGCCACTCACGTTAAGTTCACTTTACAGGCAGTGAATGGAGAGAAACATGTTTTGGAAGTGATTCTGTAACTTTTTTAGRTGTCTGCTAAGATGTAAAGAATAGTATTCTAACAGTAACTATTTCTCTATGCAGAGTATAAAAGAAGTATCAGATGATGTACATTGTCTGCATTTAGTGAGGTGAATTCCACCCTTGATATCAAGACAGCTAGCAGGGTTTTAGAAATCAAACTAGTATTTGCTAAAAATATATTAGGATTTGATGCTGGCTACCACATTAAACTGTGCTTAAAATGATGAGGAGGAACTTGAGATGATTCTTTAGAAGATGTTGAAATAAAGCCTTCAGAATGTGGCATTTCTATGTTATAGTCAGACAATATGAGCACCGATACATGGCTGCACTTCAGAGTTTTCCTGATTAAGTCTTGTAATAACTCTCGTGCCTTTCACAAGTGGCTGTTTCTTAGTATTAGTTAATGTCTAAGCACATTTCAACAGCTCAAGTCTTTAGTAGTTCAAATATAGTAAAATTTACATAAAGATATTTGGATCCAGGAGCATATTACTCTATTCCTGTCCAGTAATTATCTTCCATGATTCTCAAAGACAGTATTTTCTGTGAGATATGTTGCACTAAACCATAGGCATCTTTGGACTATTTGCCTCAAGCTTCTTTTGGAACCAAACAAACTACCTAAGGACCATAGTTCAGGCATTTGCTCAACATTAAGATCCTAAGTGTCCTAAAGTGCCTGTTTTTCTTACCTGGAAGGGTGTGTGTATGCTACTGATTCTTCTGGGTGTCCACACTGCAGAATCTCGATATTTAAATGATCCCTTCCTTGCTGTTTTTCATTCAACTAGTCAGTAGTATGTTTCAATCAATGGAAAGCAAATTTTTTATATTTCTCTTCTGCCCCCCGCTGCCTTTTCTGCTACTAAATGCTTTTATTTTCCTATTATTGCTTGTATAGGGAGTGAGCTAGTTCTACTGGTTCAGTTGTAGGACAGAAAAACTCTGACAAGTAGAAGAATAAGGAGAAAACACGTTTGAAAACCTTCATCGTGGCAATGTGCCATAATACTTTCTCTGAAAATGGGAAGTACAATGGGAGAAATATAAATAAATTCCTTCTTGTAGTGTTGTAAGACTTGGAAGAATAATAAAAGATTAGAATCATAGAATCATTATGGTTGGAAAAGACCTTTAAGATCACTTAGTCCAACCGTAAACCATGCCTCCTCTACACATTGCTTCAACACTACCAAGGATGGTGACTCTACCACTTCCCTGGGCACCTTGTTCCAGTGCTTCTCTACTCTGCGTATAGAAATTCTTCCTAGTATCTAACCTGAACCTCCCCTGGCACAACTTGAGGCCATTTCCTTTTGTTCTGTCTCTAGTTATTCTGGAGAAGAGATCGACCCCTGACTCACTACAATCTCCTCTCAGGTAGTTGTAGAGAGCGATAAGGTCTCCCCTGAGCCTCCTCTTCTCCACACTAAATAACCCCAGCTCCCTCAATGGCTCCCCATAAGGACTGTGCTCCAGCCCCTTCACCACCTGTGTTGTCCTTCTTTGGACACACTCTTGAATTATGTATGCCTTCAAAATACCTGCAGTACTTAAGAGGCTCTGATTTTATGGTCATAGAAGCATGCCATGATCCGTAGCTTATATGAAATAGCTTTCTCACTGACAAAAAGTTTTCAATTTAATTATTTTTCATATTTCTTCTAGTGATATAGCTAATTAAAAATTGTGAYCAAGGAACAACAGACGTATAGTGCCATAGAAGAGCTGAAAATACTAAGTTTTGGAAATCATCATYACTTTCTGAAAGGCTTTTTTTTTTTTTTTTAATTTTCTATTTTTTTTTTTTTTTTTTTTTTTTTTTCTGTTACAGGCCTATGTTAAATTAATTAACAAAGATCTTATTTCATTTTATTTTTCCATACAATCTTTTGTTTATGGGTTTTTTTTTTGAAATTATAGTTTAATCTACCAACTTCATGACTTTTGACTAATTTATTCTGCAAGTCATTGGAAGGTCTTTGATGAATGCTGCAAACATATTTATGAGAATTTTCTTCATATTCATATAGGTTTTTATAATTTATTTTTTATGGAATTGTTCCTGCTCCTTCTTAGCTTGATATTTGAAATACCAATAGGTGAGAGACATAAGGTTGTGTATCATACCTTTTACATTCACAAAAATGTAAATAACATTTACATGTTATAATAATAACAATAACAATTCTAGATACAAAGTACCCACTCCTCATGATCATGAATACCTGCTGATTTACTAGCATCATCAACACTTCCCTTCCTTTCTTCTCCCCAATACTTTTGCCATATTATTTATTATATGATTATGTTATTTGCCTTGTAAATTTTATATGACTCCTGCTTGCTTTCTTTCTTTTTTTCTCCTACCATTTTCTCCATATTCTCAATCATCTGCTGTATTGGATATAAGTAGTCCTTTTTTTGATCTTGCGGTAGACATGCTCTACCTGGACTAAAACAATGCATAGAYTCAATGAGTTACCAAAAAAGGAATCCAAAAGAGATACTTGCCTGGACACAAGCACACACACAACTGCTCAAACTAAACCCACCTCCCTATAAAACTTAACCGTCAGTTCCATGCTTACATTCCCTTCATGTGGTTCATGTGGGCAATTAACTATGATAAAGCATCAGAATGCCATAATACAGAGAGAGTTTGACTCACTTCATATTAGTCTGAGTTTAACAGACTTTTAAAACTGTTGATGCCTGTCAAAATGCAGCTTTTGTAGCTAACAAAGACAAAGCAAGAGCTCAAGGAAAAATTGCRTATAATCGTGAGAAAGACATGTCCAAAGTGGTTTGATTCCTGGTCTGCTGCCAAAAGCAAGAAAGGCTTTTRTTTTGAGATTAGACTTTTGTTAATGTTTCCTGCAATAAAGGAACACAAAATTAGAAGCAATGGGAAAAAGTAAAAGGTGCTTTAGTAATGATTTTTGATTTACTATATTTATAAATACTTTTCGAATACCACACAGTGCTTGAGACAAATTTTTATATTTCCCTGTCATATCAGTAAGGAAAAGACAAAAACAAAACAAAACAAAACAAAATAGACAGGTTCTTAAAAGTATGGGTAAGAATTACCCATTAAGAATTCAGAATCAATTATCTTAAAAAAAACCTAAAAGCGTAGAAATAAACAAATTGCTATTCAAAKGGCTTAGCGCTAGTGACTCTCTTTTTGTTGGAATATTCCTCTTTCTCCTGCTCTTTTTCAGAGGATTCGTTTTCAGTGTGTTTTTTGATGTGTACGAAAGATATTGAAGAACAGTTGCTCTTTTTATCATGTGCAGAGAGAAGACAAATTTTGCTATAAACAAAGCTGATTAACAGCAGTTGAGTAAAATAATGATCTTGGACTCAGATGGCTAACTGAGTAATACTGATCTAAAAATAAATACCAGTTTGAAAGCTGTGCTATAGAGATCTGTTTTATTTGGAGGTCTGTACTGAAAGGAGGCATCCAGGGTATGATACTTCCTGTGGTTTGTCCTTACTATGTTAGCCCATTTTTAAATTTTAAATATTTTCATGATTTCACACTAGGTACCGGTAAGTAACTGAAGATATAGAAATAAGAGTATGATRTGCACAAACAGGAAGGATAAACTGTTGAGGATAAACTTGTACTTAATTTGAAAAATTATGTAAAAAACTGGATTATTTTCCTTTACCTAGAGTTAGGCTTACTCATTTAAAAATAAAATCATAGAGGTGATCAAATCATACTAAAGTATAGCAGTATACTTTCTTCTGCTCTTCAAATACAATTTAGAAATTTCATTGAAATTTGTCATCCAAAGAATGTTAGAACATAAGCTAGATTTTATCTTTTAGTGCTGAAAGCTATTTTCAAATATTCATTTTTCAATACAGAGAAGATAAATCCCAATTTTAAGATAAGCAATATCCAGGTTTTGGTTTTTGACCTTTTTTTTTTTTTTAATAAAAATAACTTTTTTTTTGCTATAATAAAAAATCTATTACATCTAGGAAAATCACATAAACCWTATGTTACGGAAATGCACCATTTCCTGTAATTTAGTCTTCCATTTGTGTCTGTCTTGAGAACTTTCACTTGCAGTTTGGGTATCCAAATCATTATTCTAATAACTTTTCATTGTAGGTCATAATATTTTTTTCCACCAAAATTAGCACTAGTTTATCCTGGGATATACTGCTGCTTCTTTTTGGAAGCTACTTTTCAAAAATTTGTAATAGGTATTGTGGAATATATGAACAATCAGATGTCTAGAAAACATGTAAAGTATGTAAAAAGATTAAGTAAGTTAGATTTGTTTAGCTTAGAGGACAGAAAATTGACAGATAGACAGATAGCCCTGTAATATGCTGCTACAAGGAGGAAGTGAGTAGTGTGGCAGATAGGACAAGAAATTACGAGTTAAATTTAAAGCAAAGATTTAGATAATCATTTTTAAAAGGAGAAGAAGGAATTTAAATACTGGCAATTCTCATATGCTTACTCAAGCTAATGCCAACCTCTTCCTAAGGCTTTGGGTCTTCAGCATTCAGCAATAAACTTAGTTGCCAGTCTTGTGAATCCTACAATCATACCTAAACCAAAAAGCCTTCTGTTTGCCTTCACTGAGTGTGTGATATGTGGGTAGGTCTAATGGAATGCTGGTTTTCCATCAGAGGTTATTTATTCTGCCAGAGGGGCTCTTTAATGCACTGCTTTGTCTACTGTATTCTTTTTTTTTTTTAATATGAAATTCCTCATCAATCAAAATTAGCTTAGTTACTTTAAAAGCAGGGACAATAACTCACATAGAGAAGAAGTATGGTTGAAAAAAATCAATCTACCTCCCTGCTTTATTTACATTATATTGTGCAGTTGTTTTTGACTTACATATATTGGGAATATCCCTACTAAGAAAGCTAAATAAATTATTATATTTAAATAGTGACAGTTATTTAAAAGTTAACATAAAAATGAAGGACACATTTAATGGTTATGGTACATTTTGATTTAAATCCTCTTTTATTTTTAGATCATTTATACAGAGAAATTATTTTGTCATGTTACAAAACATACTAATCTTGCATTTTTTTTTCCTTCTAGGGCAGCACAACTACTTATGTGCTGGAAGAAATGACTGTATAGTTGATAAAATTCGTAGGAAGAACTGTCCAGCATGTCGCTTGAGGAAGTGCTGTCAAGCTGGTATGGTCCTGGGAGGTGAGATAATTTTCAAGTCTGATTCATAAAAAAAATCAGTAAATAAAACTTCCTTCAGTGTATTTGGTTATTAATTTGATATTATAAAGTAAAAAAGATATAGAAATGTTATTTTTTTAAAGAATTGTCATTTTWAAAAAATAATTTAGGATTCTTTGTATTTTTTTCTTTTAAAAGTCTAGAAATTCTGAGACAAAAATACATTGTTATTGGAATATCTCTGCTAAAATGTATTCTCACACTGATGTAGAGTAGGAATTATGTCTTTGATGTGCATTTATTAATAATTTTGAATCAGAGAATTCAATTTAGAAAAAAAAATGCAAATTGGAGTTGACAGTAAAACCAGGAATCAGTACTCTCCTCGTCTCTCTTTTTTTTTTTTCTCTCTCTCTTTTATTGCTTTGAGCAGATGTCAGCAAAATTACATCCTATTATATCACAAGAGAGCCAAATTTTCCTGGAAAAAGTCCATCTTCCTGTTGTATCTTGCTGAAATATGAGAGAAAAAGAAAAGCGAGAGAGGAGAGAAAATTTTACTGGCTTTCTTGTTGCCCATTCCCCAGAAATCTCTCTGTTCTATTTTCCACAACCACAAGCCCTACATAAACACCAGCATCCTTACTAATTATGTAGGTCAAGCTGCTCCAAGAACTGCTTGGAGGCCAAATATATTCCCTSGTGTCCTGAAGCCTCCGTTCCAGGGTTCCTCCCTCACTGTAATTGCAGGATGAGGGCAGTGGCAAGAGTCTTCAGGGGCTTATTTTTGGCCAGTGACACCATTTGTCTAGTGCCACATCATAGTCCTCTGGCATCTTCCATACATGGATCCCAAACAGATTGGTAAATTTTACGAGTGGGTAAAATAGGGATCACAGGGAATTGCAGGGATAGGAAAAGGGACAATGGGTACAAGATGAAACACAGGAAGTTCCATCAGCGTATGAGGAAGAACTTATTTCCTATGAGGGTGGCAGAGCCCTGGAACAGGCTGYCCATAGAGGCTGTGGAGTCTCCTTCTCTGGAGATCTTCCAAACCCGCCTGGATCCCACCCTGTGCCCTGTGCTCTGGGTGTCCCTGCTGGAGCAGGGAGCTTGGACTAGATGATCTCTAGAGGTCCCTTCTAACCTCAACCAGTTCGTGACTCTCTGAAACAGATTTTACTTTGAAGAACACTCTGCTATTTTATGTAACATTAATGAAAGCTGTGCACTATATCTTGGAAATCCCACAGTCGGAAAAGCAATGGTATAAGATGAAGTATTCACATGGAAAGTTTTGCTCTGCTTATATGAGGGAATGATAGTTAATTTTCCTTTTTTTTTTTTTTCCACATTATGAGAACTTTAGCAATATAAAGTGTTGACCCAGCACAACTATTTAAAATGGGTGGCTAACACTATTTACAAATGGCTATGTGGAGATAATAGAAATAATGAATTTATTTGCAAAGGAAATTAAAAAATAAAAAAGGAAAGACAAACGCTTTCTAGTATCATTTATTTTAATGCATCAAGCACCTATCTCACTCTGTGTACACACATTCTTGTTTGTCCCTGCAGGAAGAGCTGACATTATATACTGCTGCTAATTTCATTATCTTGCAAGTTTAAGTCCATTCATAAATTACAACATGTTTATGGTTTTTGGGCTGACATTCTAATTTCACAGGCTTGTACACTTTCAAACTCTGTTAATTGTGGCAATGCTCCTGGAGTATTTTGCACATATGATCATTGTATCATTCTTATATTTTATTCTTTTATTAGTGATGTAAATCAGTAGTTGCCAACCAGTGAAGTGCTGCAGCTGCGGGCTCTCTGTATTTCATCCCGGTAAGAGACAGTGCTGCAGGCTCAGGGGACAGTCAGTGTAATGAGAGGAGAGAGAAGCAGGGCTGCAATTTTTGCTGTCATCTATTTTGTACTCACTCACCTTCCTGGATCCTCACCACTACCTCTCTTCAAAGTCCTGTTCTCCAGACTGCATCTGTGTCTCCCCACAGCACTGGGGACCGACAGTGAGGAAAAACATGCTCTGGTATTGCTGTCTCTCCCTCCTTGCTACACCTTGTTCTGTCGGTCCTTCCTCTCATTTAAAAAAAAAAATGGAAGTGTGGGATAGAAGGGAGCTGACAGGCTTGTTGGACTGGAAGGAGGAGAGTTGAAAGGGAGAAAACATGCCCTTTGGATCCTTAGCAGTGTGCTTCCCAGGAAAGAAGTGATGTGCTAGAGCTGAGGTAGGAATGGAGGGAAGAAACAGTGCTGCAAGGAGCAGACTTTTCCCCTGGAACCTGAAGGGTTGCTTGCCCAGAGGATGGAATTCTCCCTCATGTTTCGAAGAGGAGAAAACAAAAAAGACAGGATGGACTGTGGAAAGTATATGGTAAGAATGGAGACTCAGGAAAGGAGAGATGGCAAACATAAAACCTWATTTTGTAAGGTTTGGGGACAACTGTGTGAATTACATCACATTTATTACTTCAGATTAATTCATTCATTCCTGTTTGTGAGTTTTGTGCAATCAAGAATCTGGTGCTAATCATGATTTCAGTTTTCATGTCTTAAAGACAAATTCAAGTCTTCATTTCAGTGTTTTGATTTCATTTCATCAAGTTTGCATTTCAGTGTTTTTCTGCATTGTAATTCTACATAGAAAAAATTTTGTAAATGTTTCTGGATGCTAGTTTGAAAAAATAACCTTTTCCTAGTAATTTTGAACATACAGATTTTGCTCTGGAAGTAGGTGTCTGAAAAGGAAAAAAATTGAATGCTTTTCCTAGCTATATTGATGGAGTAGCATGTGGATATGCTATGTCTTCATACTTGAACCCAAAACCTGAGAAAAAAGGTTCTCCAGATGGAGTTTACTATCATTTGTGAAAAGAGTAATAACTTCCTGTTTCTCTTTGAATGCTTTTTTTTTTTTTTTTTCTCAAGTAGTGCTGGGAAATTGTAAATAATATATTTGTATTTAGGTAGCTTTTTGTAGTTAGGTTATTTTTTTGCATTAGGCAGTTATATATATAGCCCGTTTATTATATCTAGCCCATTGTTATATCCAGCTAGCAATATCTTCATATTAAATATTCAAAAGTCTCCAAATAGTGATGTCCCTCTAAGTACATGTGAAATTTCCTCAGGAAATAAGATTTTCTTGCAGAAATTTCAAGTATATGAGCAAGCATTATTTCGTGATGGCAGTGAATGGGGGACTAAGRCCTATAGTAAAATCAAAATTAGGATGAATGTTGAAGTATATCAGCAGTTAACTTGTTTTCAAAAACCATTTTTTTTTTTTAAGAATAAGAAATCTCTGCAATGTAATGAACAGATTAAAATACTGCACATATATTTATAATTTGCTGAGGCACTTCTGTCTCAGGCACATGTCTGGGAATATACTGCCATCCTTCATGCAGATCACTTCACTTTGCTTCCCTGGGACTTCACTTTGCACAAAGATTTGCTGTGATCCAGTTGAGCAAAAGTCTCAAGTAAGACAATCTACCAAGACCCCAACCACTGTTTCATATTTTGTAAACAATCTGTTAGCACTGATTTGCATATGGGGATCAGGAGAGTCAGCTAAAGAGCAGAATATCTACCTTCAGAATTTAAATACGGACTCTACAAAGAGAAAAATATTTTTTAACTTTCATGGAAAACTTTGTGGATTTTTTTTCCAAAGAGGATATTTCCGTAGGTCCCAGAGATTCTTCTGACTTTTGACTCCCTAGATAGCTATGGGACTCTCTGGCTAGAAATTAAGGTTGCAGGGGCTCATGTGCTGTTTTTATCAGTCCCACCGAACTTTTCAGTAAAGAAAAAAGGCCAAGATGGCAGAAARCTTCTGGACCACAGTCAAGCAGAAGAGTAAATACATGTTAAGTTGCAGTGGAGGGGAGTCAGGCTTGTTCAGGYATTCTATGAAAACACTAGACTGTGCTGATGACAGTTTTCACAGAGAAATGTCAGATCATGCACCCAAGGATAACTGTTCTTCACTAGCTGCTCACAAACAGGAAACAAGTGGTGGAGAACGTGTTCGTAGGTGGTTGCTGGGRTTACAGGAACCATGACGTGGTGGAGCTCACATCTGCAGGAAACCTGGGAGGGAAAGCAGCAGAGTAGGAGTTTGGACTCCAGGAGGAACCACTTTCAGCTTGTTTAGTGAATTGCTAGGTAGAAGCCCTTGGGAAGCTGCCATGAAGGAAAAGGCACCCAGGAGAACTGATTGATTTTTGTAGTATATTGAGATCAAGAACAGACCACCCATTGTTTAGGACTCTGATAAGAGAAAGGTTCAGGACTATACTTACTACTAGCTGCACAAATTAATCCATCCCCTTCCTACTCTTCTACATAACAGGYTTTTAGAAAATTTAAATTAATTTTCCAAGTAATGATTTCCTGGAAAGTGTCAAAGGGTTTATTAAAAGATATATTACTTCTGCTTTGTTCCTTTAGTTTGTATACACCCTCCTAGGATGTACACACCTTGTTCTACTACACAAAATGTAAGAGCATAGTGACCTTAAAGTCAGAGCCATAGTGTTCTGTCAAGAATAATAAATCATTGACATATTTCACCCGATTACAGAGTATGATGAGACAGGTGAGATTTTAGAGTCTTAGTAGAAACCCAGCCATTTTAATATGAAATGTCTGCTGCCTACAACATCTTATGGGCAGTAGGAGTCTGTATATATAGCTAAAAATGATTAAATACAGGATTTATGTATTAAAGAGAAAATCATAAAAATCATAAAATATTTGATAATTAGATGAAGTATATTTTTGTGTTTTACAATGTACTTTTTTTAGGTACACTTAGTACACAAAAGCTATAGCATTTGCTGTTTATAGCAGATTGTATGTAAGAAAACTGAGTTCAAAGAAACTGTTTCAAGTTGAGTATCTCTATTAAAATAAAATAAATTAATGAAAAGTATACGAAGAAGGAGCCTTCTATCCAAATATTCACAAGCTAATGCTGTGGTGAATAGCTGCTAGACAGATTAGCATTTTTTACGCACTATATAACAAAGTTGAGACCTTTGTTTATCTTTGAGCAGGAAATTATCTGAATATTTATGCAAGCTACAATTAAAAAGCCAAACTATCATTAAATCTGCTGTTTTCCCTTTATCCTTAAGAGTCACTTTGTGGTAGATGGAAAAGTTTAATGTGAATTGTTAGCAGTCCTTTCTCCGTTAGATAGGTGGCTGTTTATCAACATAATTAGAAATGAACACATAAGCAGTTCTGCGAACCTGAAACCATTATTTCTAATACATTTAATCACATAGAAATATGGRTACTCACTAACTACTGTCATTGTCATATGGTAAAAACCACCTCCTTTTTTTTTCCTTTTTTTTCTTTGAATTGAACAAGCATCTGAAACCATTATTTCAGAAGATACCTGAAATCATTATTTATAAACTATCAAATATCAAAAGGTGTTCTCTGTACTCAGTTTTCCGTCATGCCTAAACAATAGTTACTGAGTACTTTCTAGCATTTTTAGGACTATAAGTAGCTTTGTTCTGAGAGAAATTGTCCTGGGTATCTAATAGTCTTTTTTTTTTTTTTTTTTTTTTTTGATTCAGAAGTAACATAAGATGTAAGTTCGAATTTAGTTCTGTACTATGCAGTTCCTAGTCAGGAATGCTCTTGTCCTTACTAATATGTTATTCCGTGGCAGAAAGAGGTAAATTGTACCCAAGATCGCTGGGGCACGGAATCTGAGACT
>NW_020454683.1:1170793-1191699 GCF_003342845.1 Nothoprocta perdicaria | reverse complement strand
CCTAATCTGTACTGATGCCTGGGGTTATTCCTCCCCAGGTGCAGGACCCTGACTTATCCTTATTGAACCTCATGAGATTTCTCTCTGCCCAACTTTCCAGCCCACTAATTCACTCATTTTTTTTCAGCTTTTGTACATCTTTTTATTTACATGTGAAATGCTTAAATATATGAGTATTTATGATAGGATTCTTTAAAGAGTTTAAAAAAGAAAGTCAATTTTAGGATCTTAGATTGCATTCATCTGCTCAATCCTGTCTGGTTCAAAAACATGAGAATTAATTCTTCTTTCAGTTATGCCAATGAACATTAAGAGTAAGTAATTTAAATAACCAAATTAGCTCTGTGTAAAATATTTAGAAATGAGTGAATCTTTCTGTGTTTGGTGTATTAATCTTGCTTGATGCTTTATTACTGATGTATTAACAAATGCTTTTAATGGGTGATTTTAATTCTCCCAAGGCTTTATCCTACGTCATCCTAAATGGCAACACTGAATTTCCAGTGAGGAAATAGGATAGAATTTGATGTCACCTTTTATTTGGCAGCATTTGAGAAAAATAAGTAGACAACTTTCTCAGTTAAACCATTCTTATGAACTTATTTCTTATTTTCCTGTATTTCTTGTGTTTTCCTCCTTTTTAAGGTGGAAAGTAATAACTAAAATTGACTTGGCTAATATCTCTAGATTCCTTCTAAATTCAAAAATCAGAAACAAGTTTTGTGTAGGAGCCAGAGCATGTGCCTGTGTTTAGGTGAGCCTCTCCACTCTTCAGGAGTGTCCTAAAGCCCGTTGTTGCACTGGCTGCATCCTGACAGTGCGCAGCAATGCTTTAAAGTAAAAGAAAAAGGAAGGCAGTATGAAATGGAGGTACATTTGTGGCTGYTTCCCTGTCTAATTGTCTACTCAAAAATAAATGCACCATCTGATTTAAAGGTTTGAAAAATGTAATTTGCTATGTCTGATATAAGCTGGCTTTTAAATCAAGCACATAAAGATACGTTAATATCGTTGTTACCTTTTCTGTTAAATATTTTACATTTTTTTTGCATGTTGCTGTTTTAAAATACAGTTTCTCAATAATGCACGAGTTTCATAGGGGTGGAATTTCTTTACATTTAATGATATTTTGTGCTTCTCTGTCTTTTTCTTTTATTGATTAAGTATGCAAAAACTCTTAGGACAGTAGAAATATGCATGGGATTTCTGAGTTTTCTTACAGCAGAACCTTCCCCTGGCTCGTAGTTTACTTTAAGGTGAAGGATGTAAGCTCTTTTGTCTTTAWGTCTCCTTTGTTAGGAGGACTTAATCTTTGTCTCCTGTCACATTTCATCTTTTCTTTTATTGACCCGGGTCATGTAAATCAGACCATAYATATCAGCTTTTTTGTTGCATTTTAGTTTGTTCTGACACCCCCTCCCCCCTTTTTTTTCACTCAGCAAAACAACTTTGGCAGAGTTGAGGACCTGAGTTATTTAATTAGGGTTTTCATCACCTTTGAGAATTTACTTGAAGTGATTGAGTTCCATYCAGCCACCTCTACATGGATGGATCTTTTTATTGAAATACGTAGTGTGATAATCTGTTCCTGAGGCTTGCTGTCCAGGAGCCCTTAAGACTCAAATTCCTTGATCTTCTAGAATGTTTCCATGACAGAAAGTTGAAGAATTACTACCTAAAGCTTTCGGTATTTATATAGCTATACTTGACATAGTATTTGTGCTTATCCAGGGAGGCAGCTCAGCCTCCCTAGCCTTATTCAGCCTTATTTTGCAGTTAAGTGTTCTTCAAACCACTGCAGCATGGAAATATGAATTGCAATTRCAGAAAAAGTGAAATTATTCTGTAGATCTTCAAGTGTTGACATGTGATTTCATAACATTTATAAACTTTTCACTTATCATTTTACTATATTTTTTGTGGCAAACAAGAAGTGCAGTATTACTAATCATCAAAAAAAAATTACCCATGAGACTGAAATGCTTTTTTTGGAAGAGGGAGGAAAGAGATTTCTGCATGTAATAATTATTTTACTTGTTTTTTTTTTTTTTTTTTCTGAATATTAGAGAAAAAAAAATGAAATAGTATCATTAAGTAACATTGACCAGAAACTGAGCTGTAGAGCAGTTTGGCTGAACTGTCAGCATATTATAGAACAATTGGAACTGAACCAGAAAACACTTTATCAGGTTACTGTAACCTAGAATTCATGGCAATAATTTTAATGGGTGGATTAATTCATCTCTCAAGGCAGGGAGGTGGATGTGGAGGGGGGTAAATTAAGAATTTTTCAACTTTTTCAGAAATTATCTAGGTTGTGAAACAAAAAATAGAAAACATGTAGAAGACAATTCTAGTTTCTGTGTACAGAATAAAAGTTTTATCTTTCTGGTTAATTTTTAACAGGTCAACAATTTTCTTTTTCAGGTCGAAAATTTAAAAAGTTTAACAAAATTAAGGTTGTGAGGACATTAGATGTTGCACTCCAGCAGCCAGCAGCCCTTCAAGATGAAAGCCAGTCTCTAACCCAGAGGCCATCCTTTTCTCCAAATCAAGAAATACAGTTTGTTCCCCCAATGATGAGTGTTTTACGAGGTATAGAGCCAGAAGTTGTCTATGCTGGTTATGACAATACAAAGCCTGAAACACCAAGTTCCTTGCTGACCAGTTTAAATCATCTTTGTGAGAGGCAACTTCTTTGTGTAGTCAAGTGGTCTAAACTGCTACCAGGTAATAACACTTCTTACATGTAGATAATTCTGTTTAAGCAAATATGTCATATGATGAGCAGTCAAAAGATGTTTAAGCAAATATGTCATATGATGAGCAGTCAAAAGAGTACACTGTTTTTCTATTATCTGATTATTACTTAATTCTTAACAAATTGCATAAGGACTTCAGCAGATAATCTATGCACCAATAAAGTGCATTTTAATAACACATTCTTCTTAAAGGAAAACCTTAAAATAGGCATTAAAAAGTAAACAGCCTAGGTATTCCTGTATTTGGCAATTATAGTAACCTTTCCACTCTCTGCCCCTCTACTCTGCTATTCATTCTTTTGGCATGAGAATATTTAGATTTCTGAACATTCTCTGTTCTTATTCCAGTTAAAATGAATTTTAAAAACAACAGAGAAAATTATAATAAAAAATAATGGTTAGGACTAAGCGTCACACAAATAGACTGCTATCCAAACATAACTGTACTGTGAGGATCCAGAGCTGGCTCACACATACACACACATACACACAAAAAAAGTCATGTTATATATCTACATGTTGTGTATGCTCATAGGAACTTAATCCTGGGATCTGTGAAAGCTGCTATGTTGAGCTGGGAAGCCTGGAAATATGGTTTCATGTGAGCACAAGTTGATAGCTCACAACTACAGGAAGGGGTCTCATTTGCTGCTCCTTGCAGGTGCAGCTTGCTCTTGTCTGACCTCTTAGTCGAACTGATTCATCTCATTAAGTGAGAACAAAACAAATCTTTTTTTTCCCCTCTGTAGTTTTCTGATGGCTTCATGAGCTGAATCGGCTTACTGAGGGGTAACATGAAGGCCAGAGGTGGCTTGAAAGAGGTAACAGGACTAGGTAATGGACCACTGCTTTCAGCAGCAGAGAGCTGGTAGATTGACTCTGCTGCATCATAACAATCTTCAAAGTTATGAAAGAGCTAAAGGTTGTAAAGTAAAGTATGCATCTTCTTCCACTGTGATTCACAACTGAAAACATTTCTCTGTAGTTAAATTCAAGAAGGATATTCATAGGTGGATAGTTATTGTATTGCAACTTTATTTGATTGATTATGGTAAAGATGTAATATTTTTACTGAAGAAGAATGAGATTCATTCATATTTTCTAAATATAATTTTACCACCACTGACTGTTAAAGTTAATTTTGGTTTGATCATTTCAAAATACTGGAAAAGATAAAGAATAGGTTACATTAAAGTGATCAGTTATTATATGAACTGCACAAGCTTCCTAGAGCTCTGTCCTCAAAAACACATGTTTYGCTAGTTATTCCTATTTTTCTTCTTAGCTATCCAAAGTTTTCTAGTTATACACTGTTTTAGAGCTTATATACAAAGTTGTGATCTAAAGAACACCTACTCTTCTGTCTAAATAAGGACCGTAATGTATTTTAACTTTTTATTTCATCTCCAGGGTTTCGGAATTTGCATATCGATGATCAGATAACCCTCATCCAGTATTCCTGGATGAGTCTAATGGTCTTTGCAATGGGATGGAGATCGTACAAACATGTCAGTGGTCAGATGTTATATTTTGCACCAGATTTGATACTAAATGAGTAAGTAGACTCTACTGTTCCATAATATAAATGTCATTCTGAACTTATGTGTGTTAATGAGAATGTAACTTTATTGAGGTGACCAAACAGATGAGTTCGAATAATGTTTCACATTATCTAAGACAAAATAAAAAATAATGATGCTGTAACATGATTCACTGATTTACCTGAATTTATGTGACTTGGGTATTTCTGAGATCATGTTTAATAAATGGAAATAACTGGATTTTTTTTTTTTTTTGGTCATTGTTTGGTAGGGTGCAAGTAGTCTATATATATAGTCCAAAACATTCAGTTTTGACATTTATTAAACTTATTTGACACATTTTATTAAGCTATTTTTCTAAAGTGTGCTTCTTTTTAGAAAAATGTAATTCAGCAAGGAGGATTAATATCAAGGATAATATATTTTGAGATGGTTTTGGGTTTTTTTTTGAGAAGGAGAATGTTGGTAGAGATTCACTGTGTACTAGTGTCTGCCTTTGTCAGCCTTTCAGCTAAACAATTTAATATTACCAAAATTGTAATTTTGAATACTTTGGGTATAATATACAGGATTTTTTCATGAATAATAAGGCATACTTTTCTCTGTTTTTATTTTTCCTTAATATCCTAGAAAAGTCAGTATAAAGAGAGCTAAACATTAAGCAAACAGATCATATAGATCTGTTAAGCATATAGATCATGTCTGTTTAAAGATTAAGATCTTGAAGAAGGCCTATGCACTAAATCCAAAATTTAAAAAAGTCAAAAATATAATAGACTGTCATCTCAACTGAAAACAACATAAAATCTGTATGTATCTTTCAGTAAAATCTGACATCGAAGGTTTTTTTGCCATCAGTGTTCTTTATACAAGATATTCCAYGCATCAGACTGATCTTTTGTTCCATATATATTAATGAACTTGTTCAATTCTTTAAAAGGATGGGACTGAGAAAACTTGTCACTGTATTCCATCACTGTGAACTCAGTGACATCTCAATCCGTCTTCAGGCCGTATTAACAGTCCTGGACTATTACCCTACATGTGGACCACTGCTGCCACCTGGTGAAGAAGACTTTRAGTGCTTTCTTCCAGAAAAGAGGTTTATGAGCCCTGATGATAAGCCCTCCAAGAGAACTTTTTGTTTGCAGCCCAAATCTATCTACTTGAGACAGAGGGACCAACCATGCAGCCTTCTTTCCATTGGAGAACATTTCAGCAGAGTCAGCTTTGAAACATTAGAAACAGAGCTAGAAACAGAGAGTAACTGGTACACTCAGTCATATCTGCAGCTATTTATTGGGGAAAAAAAAGTTAGCTTAGCTTTTATGTCAGTAAAATATTACTSTTTTCCCTGCCTGAAGTGATAGCTAAGGTTGTACTTTCATAATCACTTTAAGCCAAGGTAATGGAGAAAAGCTGCCAAAAGTGTCAGCTCCACCCCCCTGCCTGCCTCTGGCCATGCCTTCCCATAACTTGCCTTAGGATGGACCGAACACAGGCTGCACTGTAAAACAGAGAAGGCAATTCATATACTTGAAAAATGCCTAGAAAACGCAATTAATTTTCAGACGGAGCTGATCTGACTAATACATGGGTGTTCAGGYACTTATGTTGGGAGAACAGGAGTGCACACCTAGAGGTGGGAGGAGATAATGGAAACTTCTTCTGGCAACCCACACTTAAGTTGTTTTGAAATGAAACTACAGTCTGAAGTTTGTTTCACAGCCAATATTTGTTGAGAGAATTTGTCCAGAAGACAATTCTGTGACTCTTTGAGAGTTACCTCCTCAGTAACAGCAACTTCGAACAAGAAAACCAGGACTGTAGTAGTTTGATGAGATTTCATGAATTAATATTAAAGCATTACAAAGATTTTTTCTGTTACTTAAGGGTCCCAGTTTCTACAAGTACAACATATTAGTAATACCAAAAGGTTGAAAGCCTCTATCACCCTTCTAAGATGCCTCTAACGAAAAGGAAATAGAAGGAAAGAATTAAAAGATTTAAATTAGACATGGAAATAACCATGTCCATGCAGATCTAACAGATCAAAAGATTATATTTAATTCATGTCAAAACTGGTGCAACAGTTCAGAATTTGAAAAAGAAAAAAAAATAAAATGACATTTAGAATACATCAGAGAAGAAAAGAAAAACCTCAATACATTGAAAAGATTCTTTTAGGCACAGAAAGTATCTTATGGTGTCATTATTGAGAGTAATATTTGCAGTCAGGTTGGAACCCTGCTCTGAATTTCTCAAGGTTAGAATTCCTTTTGTAAACAGGGACAAAACTCCCTTTGGTCTCATGGGGCAAAATTTAATCTTGTCTTTGTTTTTTCATTCAGATGAGAATGCAGCTTTATAAAATTAGCTCAAAAAAAAATTAGTAGCTCTTCATGTTCAATTTACAAACTGTAGGATGATGTTGTTGCAGTCGTTTCAGTTGAAAACCTTGGCCTTCCTGATAAATATAAGTATATATAAACAAAGTATATTCTGATTAATAAAATCTCAAATTGAAAAGTAGGATCTAATTCTGAAAAAAATCCCTAGTATTTTACACATAGGCCGATGTCATTTGTCCTGTTTACATAGTTTCTTTAAAAAGGCTATATTAGAGTTTAAAATATGAGAAATATTTGTTATATTTATATTTAATAATTCTAAACTATTTTTAACATTATAAAATGTTACAAAATAGTATCATTGCTGTTAGTGATTAAATATTATTTAGACTTTCAATAAAATATTTTAATACATTCTAAATAAATTTTCTCAAAATTCAATGACAGGTGTTTATAAAACCTACCAGATATACAGGCAATCTTAAATTTTACATTCTGTTTTCAAAGAATAAAAAAAGAAACCTGCCAACTTGTAAAAGAAAACAATTTCAAATCACTATTACTTTGTAATAATATAAAATTTAACATATTATTACTTTAATAAAACTCCTCTTTTTTGTGGTTAACTTTCAGCTTTGATGATAGCCTCCAAGGTTTCTTCAGACCAGTAACAACAGAGTAAATATCCAAAATAATAGCAAACCCATTACTATTAAAAAACACATATATAAGTACAGAATTTATTTTTCTCTATAGGTATAATCTCTTCCCTTAGTTWCAGTAATGTGATAATTAAAATGGTAACAAGATATTTCCTTCAAACAATTAGAAGCTGAGACTTTATTTTCTTTTTTTTTCTTTTTTAACCTTTTCCGGGTGTAAGACAGAGGATGAAAGAATCATCGTTCTATTCACTATGTCTGTCCATGTGGCAGCTTCCACAGGAATTTGTCAGACTTCAAGTTAGCCAAGAAGAGTTCCTATGTATGAAGGCACTTTTACTTCTCAATACAAGTAGGTAGAAAATTGTTTTATTTCTGTGTAACATATTACAAGCGGAAGTTTAGAGTTCTGGATGATATTGTTTAACTTGAAAATTGCTAAGCTGTTTGGTCTAATAAATGAAAAACTTTAGGACAAAGAAAATTCTTCCAAGACCTAAAAATATTTYATTGAATATTTATAAGGACCAAAAAAACTATACTTCGTTGTTGTGTTTGTTCTGTGTTACACTGGAGAAATGTTAGATCCAGTTAGATTGTATTGTACATTTTCTAAGCAATTGAGAGATTGTGGAGTCTTCTTCTCTGGAGATCTTCCAAACTCTTCTGACTGTAACCCAGTGCCCCATGCTCTAGGTGTCCCTGCTTGAGCAGAGAGGTTGGACTGGATGATCTCTAGAGGTCTCTTCCAACTTCAACCATTCTGTGATTCTGTGACTTATTTTATCCAGAAAACTCTTTAGTTTAMATGAGACTGAACATACAACCCTCTCTTACCAATATTATAAATACAAACAAGTATTTAATAAATTGTCAGAGTTGTTGACCCAGGGCTTTATCCTGACCAAGAAGTTAAAGCATGTTTACTCAAAAAAAAAAAAAAAAAAAAAAAGTCCAGCAGTACTAATGTTTATTCAACTTCTTCTATTTGTAAAGTGGTCAAGCTTAGCTCAGATATCAACAAATGAAAGTGTTGTTGAATTTAGTTTTTTATTCAAGGACAAGTGTGTGATCACTATAATCATTCATGTCTTTTTAAGATCCCAATGCATACAGTGGTATTCACTTTAATTGGGTAATATGGAAGTGCATGAAGTTCTCTTCTGAAATCCTTTGTAAAATGCTAAGAAGTACATCTGGTGAGAGTGTAATTGTCAGTGATGAATCCTTAGATGATACAGCTGTTATTAGAAATGAGACTTATGCAACTTCTAAAATTGTATTTGTAAGAATGCTGAGGTTTGTTTCTCTATATGCATACTGAGTGAGAGAGGAGACGTGAATTCTGAATAGTCTATTTGCTGGTTGTGCAAAGTTTCAGTAAAAGATAAAGAAGATAAAGAATTAAAATTTATTCCTTCTTAAGATATTCTTGGCTGGTCTTTGCCTAACTCATGATAAAATATTAGTCATCAACAGAATCTAATGTTAGCTCACTTAAATATGAAAGTTGCTAAAATAATGAACAGACACTGCTAATGCAATAAAAATAGTGTGGACCAARATTCCTGCCTGATATAACTACACTTGCTTTCCTGGAATTGTAGGGTATTGAATGTGTTCTTATTTTAAATGGATTCCACCTCACATTTTTCCTCACTGAAAGAACTCCCATATTTGTATGACCATTAGAGAAAAGTCTTATATTTCAGTGAAGTTTAGATACACTTGTGATATTTCAGCTTTCCACTATATTTCAACAAAGCTCAAATCATATATATACATATATATATATATATTTAAATAGTGCAAAGGTCCACTCCCTCTCRAATATGAAGGCATCAGTATTGATCAAGCTACCATTTTTTATCAATTGCATTCTTGTCAGAAAATAATTTCTAAGATTATAAGCAATAAAATATTTTTAAAAAATAACACTTATGCTAATACTGATGAGTTTTGCTTTTTGTTCTCTCCTGCACTTACTGTCTTACAGGAAGATAATTTGTCTTTGAGATCTTTGGGAAAAGGAGCCCACCTAACCATTGTTGCTGAGACATGTAGGAAACTTTGGGCTGTATAAATTTAATACTTTCCACAAAACTGTGCTTAAAAAATACAACCTAATTATTTCTCTAAAGTGTTTGTTTAAGAGTTTTATTATTCTACTCATAGTAATCACCCTAAACCTCTTCACTTGTGACAGTATGACTATTTCAAACTCTCGTATCCTAACAGTAAATCCTACTCCAAATTTCAGCCTTTTGTTCTGTTTTATAATTTATTACTTAGATTAACTAATTTTTGCTCTTTATATAATTTCAAAGAAACAATAGTTTGTATTAAACATGAGTAAATGATAATGCTATAGAAATGATCAATACGTTTCTAATGCTGAATGGAAATGCCAACCCACATTTTAACATTCATTTCATATTTGCCATTTTCCCCTCAGTTTGCTGTAGCTTAGCCATTCTTTCTTTTCTACTGTACTTGTGACAGTTTTAAAGCTGTCTTGAAAGATCAAGAAATCTTTGCAGAAGGTGGAACAACTTTTTATTTTCTACAATTTCTTCCTTTTATAATTCCTTATTTACTACATGTAATATGCTGTGTTTTAATAATGCCTCAGACATGTTAAATAGTGTTTTATCTAAGAAAGGTCACACATATCTAGGAGTTATTATTATGGACGGTTCAAAAAGATATAATTAAAGAAAGGAGAGCTCCAAAAAAAAAAAAAAAAGAAAGAAAAAAGAAAAAGCGTATAATAAGGTCAGTTCTAGGTTTAACATTTTCCAGACTCTTTAATTTTCAAGAATTGCATGATCTTTTTGCTAGGTTGTTGCCAATGAGTAAAGGCAGCAGCATTTTTCATGTATATTCAAAGAAATGGCACATTTGATTCACCTTTATTAAAATTTAAATTTATGAAYGCAAAATCTTCTAATTCTGCACTTAAATAGATAACTTGGTGGTGCTTATTGTGATTATAGAATACACATGTGACTGTTTTTGCAGAATTATAATGAAACAGACCATACATTGCTGGAAGAGATCTTTTAATTTAATCTTTTTAACATTCACATACCTCCTTTTCCTCCTTGGATTTGAAAGGCCATAATGAGACAAATCAAAGTTCCACCTGGTTTAGCATTTAGTCTTCATCAGCTGTTGAAGCAGACTAACAAGACCAACACATTGGATTATTATTAGGTATTTTGGGATGAGTCTGCTTTCTGTAAAACCTTTCACAATTCTTATTTTGTATTTTGATTTAAATTTACTTTTAGGTAGGGTGTCAGACCTTGACTCCTATAACACAGCTATGTGCTTCAGTAGTTGTCCTACTTGCTTGATAGTAAACTTGCAATTTCGGGTTTGTTCATCTACCCCCTTGTCCTAGACTTTCCTTTGAAGAAGCACCGTCCTTTGCAAACTTGATTGTCTCATCTCTTGGGCAGTTTTCTAGGAAATGAGATTATTAAGGTAGAGATTTGAACTTCTGCTTTGTTACCTMTTTCTGGACTTCAGGGAAAATGATTTTGTGTTTGCCTGAAAGAACCTGAAAGAATATCTTTCTCCTCTACCTTCATCTCAGAAACAGGATCTGTGAAATGAAATTCATCTCTTTCTAAACCTACTTCTAAAACATCCTTGTACTCTGGACTTGCCTGATTTTCCCCATTAAAAATACAGGCAGCTTTGCCACTAGCTCAGATGAAGATGCCTTCACTGTAAATGTGTAAAGTTTGGTGAGGTAAATCTTTCTCCTTACATTTGCTGCCATACTGTGRAATGTCAAATATGACACGCAGTATGAATTGTCATTAGCAGGAGAGAAAGAAAAGGGGAAGAAATGTTCTTTTTAAGAGTATGTTTGAAACAAGCCCATGTTTAAGAAATGATTACTATTAAAAAAAAAAAAAAAAGGATTTGATTGCAAAATGGGAATATCTTTTCAARTTTTCTAATGGGTCTTTGACAACATATCTCATAAGATTGTAGATGACTTCCAAATCAAGGAAAGTAGTGGTGGTAGCTTATTCCTCTTTCTTCACAATACCACCAACAGTTGTCATCAACAATCAGATATGATCCTGTCACTAGAAGTCACTAAGAGGTTTGTTTCCTGAGGTTTTCTCCCTATCTTCATTTTGGTCATCAAAACTTTCACTTAAGAGTAATTTAAGCMATTTGCTCCTTTTGCTGTATCCAACAAGCTATCCATGACTGATACTCTGAGAGCATATTTATTGTATTAACTAAAAAAGGTCCAAACAGTAAATCTGAGCCCTGGATCCCTTACCACCTGCACTGATTGTAAGTAGTCAGTTCATTCCTTGACTCCATTTTGAACTGCTCAGCTGATCTCCTGAAGATAAATCTGCTATAAAGAGGTCTCTTCCTCATCATTGTAAACGTGATCCATGACACTTTTTCTAAGGTCGGGAGYGGTCCTTCTGGCCCTTCTCTATTCAGCATATAGTTGAAGTCTATTTTGAGACATTAAAAATCAGCAGTTGACAGTATGTCATTGATATATCCTTTTAACTGTAGGTTATCACTGTTTCTGCAGTCACTGCTAACAAGATAATAATATATAATAATATATATGCTATATAATAATAAAGAATACAGTGTAAAATACAGTATAAACTGCTCCTGTATTTTAAATCTCTCTTGCTGTGCTAAGAATTAATTGCAAAGCAAAATGTTACTTCTTTTTTAGTTCCTTTGGAAGGTCTAAGAAGTCAAAGCCAATTTGATGAGATGAGAACGAGCTACATTAGAGAACTGGTGAAGGCAATTGGCTTGCGCCAGAAGGGCGTCGTGGCCAACTCACAACGCTTTTATCAGCTTACAAAACTGATGGATTCCATGCATGATGTAAGTTAACTTGTTAATTGGTTTTACTTTTTATGTCAGAAGGAAGTAATAAGCCTTAAAAGTAATTTTATAGAAAGATAAAGAGACAAGTCAACATTTCTAAATGAAAAATATTACAACTAGAATTTTCTTTTTGTATATCTGTGTGAATATGTATGCATTTAATAATAAATGCATGCATACAAGATGGTATACAAGATTTAAGTATATGAGAAATACGTTTCAATGTGGTACTGTTTCTGCTATATGTTTGTTGGCAGGGATCTATCTATGTGTATATATGTTAGTGAATGCCTAAAAAATAATGCCTGAAGAGTAGACAATTAAACTTTTAAAGTCAGATTACTAAGAATTAGGGAGAGATCATTGAGATCATTTTCCAACCATAATTGAACTACTAGTCCATRTATATTGTAAGCATTTATTAAGCTTTTGTCTATACTACTAAACTTTGATAGCTCTAATAATGAAATAGAAATTCTTAAGGGTTTTAAAAGATGAAACCGAACCCTTTTCAAATCCCTGAGCCTTAGGATTTATTAATACTAAGGATTTATTAATACTGAGGAATGAATAACATTCTATAACAACCTGTATCCATGTGAATATTGTTTTGTAATAGCTGTCTCTACAAGACAGACAAAATCAGAGGTCCAGGGCAACTCTTGACATTTTTAGCAAGTACTTGAGGAACACATTAAGACAGACTAGGAAGACTCCTTTTGAGTTCTGTGCTGGCTGAGAGGAATTTAGAATCTCAGGGAGGGATGGTGTCTTTACTTGTTTACATTCTTATGTGTTCACCAGATCTACATTTTATTTTCATTCTTTGTGAATAAATAGATATTCATCTAAAATCTTTTATTACCACTAATTTCTCATTTTGATAGGAGAAAAAAAACAATAGCTTGAAGAGCTTATTTATTAGATTAAGAGAGTTTAACAAGAGTGATAATTATGTGTTTCACCAACTAGTCCAGAATCTTTTCATMCACTGCACAAACCTCTTGACCACTTCTGCCAGCCACAATCCACAGAAAGCACAGTTTAAGTATTATACATTCTCAGATAGGAGCACAAGGAGAACGAAACAAATAAGAAAAGCATCCTTGCATTCTAAGGAAGACAGTGGAGAATACTGACCAGGAGAAGGGACTCAACTTCAAGTATTAAATGGTAGTTGGACTCCAGGCTTTGCTTGGCACTGCCAGTGCCAAACCCTTCCCTGCAACTGGAATTCAGTCACCTTACCCTTGCAAAACCAAAGTCCTATCCAGTGTATTATTCAAAGTAGCCCTGTGCTCAAGGAACCTGTTTGGTGTATCATTCTTGGGAYAAAAGGCCTTTCCTGACTTGTAGAATTTGTGATAGGAGCCTCGTAGTATCCAGTAGGCTGTAGGTCAGTCTCTTCATTTCAAATACTTAGGCACAGTAGCCTCAATGGGAACAAGTGAGTGAGGCTTTGTAACAAATTATCATCACGCAGAGTGACGGTTACCATAGTGTGTGGGACATACAGCATCTTAATTCAAGTTCCTATTCCAACCTTGTCTGACAGAGGTGAGAGAGGTAGGAGAAAGATCACTCGGAGGAACTGCATAGTATAAAGATCTGTGGTAAAAGACATAATATGATCTTTGATAACATKAAGGACACAAAGGTAAAAGAAAACCTGCTATAAACTTGAAACTTTTCAATTAAGGAAGAGAAAAGAGGTGAAAGAGTGAATTTTTTTAGGCAATTGCTTTGGAAAGGCAGGGACCTGAAGTTTAATGCTTGTGACCTACCTAAATATGACCATAATCAGAACCATGGAAAAGCTCACAAGGAAGTAACAAATTATCTCCTCAAAGTGGTATGTGGATGGCATGCGGTAAATGTAGCATCAAAACATGTTGAACATCGGGATAAAATAGAAGATGTGATAGTGATGAACAGCATGTTTATCTGACTATACTGTTAGCCTGATTTATCCTGTTTGTATTTTATTAAATTCAGCTAGTGAAACAGCTCCATCTCTTCTGTCTGAACACCTTTCTGCAGTCCCGTGCACTAAGTGTTGAATTCCCCGAGATGATGTCAGAGGTGATCGCTGCGCAGCTCCCCAAGATTCTGGCAGGGATGGTGAAACCTCTTCTCTTTCACAAAAAGTGAAATGTCTTTTCTCTTATCATAGAGATGATTTCTGGGTCACTGTTTTGTTTGTTTATTTTGGTCAAGATTTTGCAATGTCAGGACTTCAGTATATTTGTCATACATACCCTACCTATTGCTTTATACTTGTAACATACACGACCATGTAAGTTTGATGTACATATTGTGAGTTCTTGATTCCTTTTACTGCAAAAATCACAACAGTCTTAAGAAACGTTTTGTAAACTTGGCTAGATGGCTCTTCACCTGTGCATACGAATGATAATGAAAGCAGCTTTCAGATTTCTAAGAACAGTTATACATTTTTCTTACATATTATACACTTTCAAAGTTCTTATATGACATGGTGTAAACTTTTTAATACATTATGTGCATGGGTACCTGTGGGCATGTGTGTAATACTAAATATTTTTAAGAAATTAAAATATATATATTGCCCACGTTTTCTCATGGATATTTCACTTTTTACTTAGTAACCTGCCTCACATAAGTATCCTCTCAAAATAAGCTCTCCAGCTCTAAGTAGATGTCACAGTGGTATCTTCTTGAGTAACTAAAATGCTAGCAACAAACATACAGTCATATTTTTGTCTGTGCTCATCCTGCATTGAAATTGTGAGGTCAGTGTGCTGGTTTTGCACCATTCAGYGCAATTCTTCTTCAAAAATTGGCAAACTTATGAGCATGTCCGTGTGTGCTACGCCAGAAATAATGTGTATGCAAACACACTCAGCTTTAGTTTGTGCTACTTTTCTTTAAAGTTTGGCATTTGCTAAAGCTAAATCACTTAGCTGTAATCTTAAATTTGGCAACTTTAAAATTCTGTATTTCAGAAACTTTAAATAGAAGTGTTTTCACAGAGTACAACTCTTAATAATCTTAATGCTTTGAATCTTAATGTTAAATACTCAAACAACCATTAACATCAAATTGTAGAGAGATTAAATGCAAAAAAGAAATGGAAAATATGACTACAATGTTTTTGATACACATCAGGCTCATTTTGTTACCATTTTGTAGAGGTAAATATTTTATGCTTTAAAGGCATGCTGTTATAATTTGGATAACTGTAAAAGAGAAATTGAACTAAATTAGCTTTATTTGTTCAAGGGSATTGTCATATTTTACCATGGAAATGAAATATTTCACTGAAGAATGATAATATGCTGATATTTTTGCCTTAGGGTTGCATTTGAAACAACTCATAGATCTGAAGCACTCAACTATAGATATATTTGAGCAAAAGAGAAATGGTTACAGCCTCAAAAGAATTCGTAAGGATATTACAATATGAGATACTTTTGACAGTTGGTAAAAATGGTCCTTCAGCAGTGGAGGGGACAGTGGGTCATAGTGGGGTTCTTGGCGGCTACGCACTGGGGCTCTTCTGCCCTTACATGTTGGATACATCCATCAAGTCATGTGCAGGTAACCATGGGTATAGAAATATCCTTGTCAGGGGAGCAAAGCACAGCGGCAGCCCTGCTGGATAGAAGTCCAGTATTCCTTGTTAAATCAGGGTGATGCTCATTAAAATGAGTTTAAGTGATTTTTCTTGTTATAAAGATTTTGTCCTAACGCTTTAAAAAAGAAATGCTGAGAACTATCATCTAAAATGTAGGTCTAAAGAAGTCTTTGTTATTCATYATTTCCTAAAGCCGCCCTGGAAAAAAAGCTATGCTACAAATGGGAATAAAAACTTTTCAGCCTCTCACATAGTAATACAAATCCACTAGGGCTGGGGAAAAGAAGCATTCCTAGATAGAATGGCATAATCAGACTTTCCTGCTAGTTGACTAGGGTCATGATTTTTAACTGCCAAGAAACAACCATTTTTTTCAATACAGTCTGGCTTTTAACTCTTCTCTTTAAAGCAATTATGTTCTAATAAATAACGCCAAAATCTTTATTTCAGCTCTAGAAATAAACGAGGCTTTAGTTTCTTGATTTTTATTTGTGGTTGCCTTCAGTAAGTGTGGAGCTTAGATTAAAAAAAATTGTTGTTGATTACAACCATCCTGCTTTTGTATAACATTTTTTTTCATACATTCTCTGGTAAGTTAAACATTGCCATATGATTTACCATTCAATAAACCAACATTATTGTTTACAGAAACTRTAGCATGTTAACAGAAACTTCCCACACTAAAAATTACTCCTTGACATCCTAATTCTGAAATTAGAAAATGGAAGAGTCAATATGCTTGCCTTAAGAATGCCCTAGGTCAAACTGCATCTGCCTTTCACTCAGTTCCTACAATTTGTTCCAAGTGTCTGCCATGTCACCGTGTCCCAMAAGCGTGGCAGCTTACTCTGAAATACTACGTGTTTGTCTCAAAGGCATCATCCAAAAGAAAGATCAGACGTCTTTGGGGAATAAATAACAAATAAATAGCAATTTTATTTCTTGAAGATCCCTATCTCAGAAAAAAAGCCCAGAGTATCATGATCATGATCATGATAAATAACYCACTGCACAAGGCTTTCAGGAAGAGTTTGGCTAAATGTGGCTGCTCTATCTTTTGAAAATCCTGTGTTCATTATTGTCTGAAGTTAGACAAAACTATATTAATTTGAGATCTTCCAGCTTTGAGCTCAGTTTCTAAAACTGCATTTAATCTCTGTTTTCGTACCATCATTTTCTTCCAATTATACTGCTACCATTTACAGTAATCACAAGATTTTTTTCTTCTCCTGCAGACATTTCAGGTGCTGTGGTTTTGCAGCACTGCAGCCATATGCAGAGAACTAGCAGCAAACTGGTTTTCTGTAGGCATTTTTTAGAGTTTAAGGCTTTTCACTTTTCTGTATTTCTCTCTGCTTCTATATTTGCACCAAGATTAAGGCATTTTTTAACCTGAAGTTTACAAATTGGTCCAATTAAACAACTTGTAATGCTTTTGTATATATTGAACTGGGTATAAAAAAGCTGCATCTTCTCATGTTCCATTTTTCATCCCAATAGTAAGAAATTTTGGTGGACAAAGAAAGTTCTCGTTCTGGCATTTATGATGTTCCTGATTACATTTATCAATATATTAGTCCTGTGTACAAGAGCTTGTCATTTTTCTTTAGATTTCAGACATAATTTCATTTTTCTCTCAGGACACTGGAAGTTATTAAATCTTATATAAAATTATGCAAGCTCTGCCTCAAGCTAAGCCTTTTCTGTAATGTACAGTTCATGCATTTTTGACCCAAGGCCTCAGCATTGCCTYCTAATATTTAAGTGCAACCCACAAACAAAACCACAAAGTCTTCAGCTGCCTTCTTTGATCCCTACCTTCATTATTCAGCTTTTAGAGCCAGGACACGTTCAAAAGTATTTATAGCTTTTTAAGACTGTTCTGAAGATTAAACTGGAGCAGCCTGAGCTGTGCTTGGAATTGGCAAACCGGAGCAGTGCAGGCCAGAGGATGAGGAACGTCCAGCACCCGGTTGGGCCACCCTCCTACACGTGGCCTGGAGATGTTCTGCGGTCCTACCTGCCTCGGCCACAGCCACTCGAGAGGTCAGACACATAACTCAGGCCTTCAGGGATCTCAGCTGGATCAACATTTCTCACATTCATTTGGGGAGGGAGGATGTTGCTTGTTAACAGCTGTTCCATGACCTAAGCAAATGTAGGCTGGGAATCTTTCAAATGATTTTGTGAGGTTTTGGAACAGGCTTGTTATATGTCTGGGTAATAAACYGAAGCCCACATTTTTTTTGTGCTCCAGCTGTTCCTTCAGCTGCACTGCAGTTTTATTCTCTAGTGTTACATGGAGAAGAGCAAGATGAGCATTCAGTTTGTGTTTTCTGAATGGTCATGGCCTTGGTGCTTTAGTTCTCTTTTGCTTTTTCTAAGCTATACAAGCRTCTCTCTCAATGATTAGATTGAACTAGGAAGCCAACAGAAGGATAAGAAAGGTATTTTGCTTCTGCAAAGCGGAATCAAAGAGCAAGTGTCAAGCACGCAAGCATTACAATAAATGACAGTAACTAAACTTCAGGGTTTTTTAAAGTTAAAACTCATGTAATTTGGGGGGATTTTTTTTGACAGAACACCTGCCAATAACTGGGTTTTATTGCGAAGTCCAGCTGCTTCACAGCATTCCTATCTACAAACAAATCTTTACTCTTATCATCAGTGGCATATCAGCAGCATAACTGCAGTATCTGTAGGAATCCTTTCCTCCCATCCTCTCCTACCTGCCCCAAGCTAAGGTTAGCTTATCCCTGGAGTGGGAGAGCAATGGGCTGCGCTTCCCCTTTCAGCCGGGCAGTTGTTGTCTCACATGCCGTTGGTGGCAGGCTGACCTTTCTTTCCTTCGGATAAATCAGCTCGCAGCCGCAGAGCCAATGTCCAAAGCCTTCCCAACTTTCCATGCCTCAACAGCCTTTGTATATACTGCCAGGCTAGATTGTCAGCACTGCTAGATTTACTGTTTTGTGCTGCTCTGTGTCATCATGACCTGACTGCTGAACAGAGGGTTTGTTTTTAATTTTATTCTCTTTTGCCTCATGGAAGATAAAAAGAAAAAAGAAATATAGGTGTTTTTTATGTTTAAAATTATGTTTTTTTTTTCAGATAAATATGCAATTGATTTATTATATCAAAGTTACTCATGTACAGGTTGATAGTATAGATCTTCAGATACTTGAGCAGAGGCACGTAACTAAAWGATTACTGCATAGTTAATGATAACTGAGTTAAATTTTTAACTGTTCATTTGTTTGTTTGAGGAAAATAATTCTCAGAAGGTACTGATGCCTTGTGAACTGATTTTCCTTTGCATGACTTTTAAGTACATGATAAATGTGGCTTCCTTGGTGTTTCTCTTTTTTTTGCCTTCTTGGTTTTTTTTTTTTTTTTTTTTTTTTTTTTTGCCTACACTCTGCATTTTCTTTCCTGGATCAGACTTGCTGTTACTCCGTTCAAGATTTCAAGAATATAAAGAATATTAAAGAGTAGTGAACTTTCGTTTAGTTCTAGTTTATCATTTAAAATTGGCAGCAGTTTCTTGCTGGTGAGAATTGTGCTCATTATTAAAAAAAAATAACATTGTAAGACTTTTAGCCATAGATCATGTTTTTCTGGGAAAGAAAACTAAATCACCCTTTTACTTCTACAGGTACAATGGCTCCACCAATTTAGCATTCAAGCATATCAGTGAGGAAGTTCTCACAATGTCATTTAAATAGTCTCACTCTGTTGCATTTTCCCACAGCTCRATTTAAATATCCACCCAACCACTTTAGTACTAAAATCTCTTTTTGCCATGTTGAGGAAACAGAAAGTTTTCCTGGAATCCAGAACTGCCTACCTGTGAACTCCATAGCAGTGCACTTTATAACAAGATGGAAAATGCAAAACTGCAGTGGCACAAGAGATGTTTTTTCCATCAAATCTGAGATGACTGAGCAGATAATGCGGAGACCTTTGCATTATAGTCTCTACATKAAAAAATCTTTGTATTGAAAGTCTCTGATGAGACTTTCATGGGCAGTACTGTAAGTCAATCATTGCATATTGTACATACGATTTCCACATAYGCCTGTTTTTCATAGACTAGACAAAAATGCTTTAACACTTCATGGCCTCTGTTGTTGTTTCATGTCCATTCTTACACTCTAATCTGCAATATTGTCCAGTTGAGAACAATGTTCTCATCTTAGCTCGCTTCTAAAAAAGAATTTTTTTCAGGTTCATTGGGGCTCTGTGAAATTTGACTGAATAAGCAGACCACTAAATGTACACGTATATAGCAGCACATGTTCAGAGAGTGTGTGAATGCTGCTTAGAATTACATTCTAAGGCTAATTATGTACTGAAATCTAATCAGATCTCTGGATCTGGAAGCCAGGGACCTGGTCTATCTAAGTGTTATATGATATTTGAAAACCATAAAGCTAAATTTTCTAAATTGTCCCAAATGGACAAATCAACTTAAAAGGCAGTTGATTGCAGTTGTTAGCAGGCAAATCTAAAAGTAAGGTTAACACCACCGTAGTGAATAGTAGTGTTTAGGGCAGTGCTTTTTCTAACAGTCAAACACTTAGCATGAATAGCTGAAGTATTTATTTAATCATCACAGACACAGGCAGGCAATAGAGCCACACGCATGCATGCTGATGTAGTTACCAGGTAGCATCCCTGGATACAACTAGCAGTTTTAAAAGGTAATTTTTTTGAGGAAGGCCCTAATCCTAGACCATCTTATCCTCCCTGTATAGAAATAAATACATTATCATTATCATAATTTTATGTGTGCATTATAATGAGTTGATTGCACTTTCCTTGGAAGAAATTTTCACTTACAGCTCAGAAGAAGTTTGGTCACAACTTAAACTTTTCCTTTAAAAGCAATGAAATTTCAGAGTCTGGTAGGTGATAGTCCATAGGAACCATCCTAGAAACATCCTGTTAGATGTTTCTTTGGAGATGTCATATCCACTATGTGATCCCAGTCCTTCAGAATAGTGGCAAAGACCACTCGTAGAAGTAAGAATATGTTCCATACTGTTTTCCCAGATTCTAGCAATATTTTCAATACAAAAGTG